>NW_022317467.1:0-7042 GCF_002776525.5 Piliocolobus tephrosceles
CAACATGGCGAAACCGTATCTGTACCAGAAAGTTAAAAAAAAAAAAAGCCAGGAGTTGTGGCACGTGCCTGTAGTCCCAGCTACTTGGGAGACTGAAGTGGGAGGATCACTTGAGCCCAGGAGATGGAGGTTGCAGTGAGCCAAGATCACACCACTGCATTCCAGCCTGGGTGACAGAGTGAGACCCCATCTCAAAAAAAAAAAAAAAAAAGATCAGTTAATCCTGAGTACAGAAACTACCCAGAAGTACTCTATAATCAAATTGATTAAAGTCAGTGATAAAAAAACAACAGAAAACAAAAGACAAATTATGCACAAAGGAACAAAGAGAGGATGACAGCAGGTTTTTCATCTGAAACCTTGCTATGGATAAGACAGAGCAAGTGCTTTGAAATGCTCAAGGGGGACCTATACTTGTCAACCTAGAATTCTATACCCAGTAGACATATACCATTTTAGGCGTAGTAAAAATGGAAAGAATTTATTGCAAATAGGCCTTAGCTACAGTGTTAAAAGAAATTCTTCAAGCAGAAGGGTGATCATACTAGAAAGAAATCTGATTCTGTACAAATTACCAATATCAAGAACAAAAAAGGTGACATCACTACAGAGTACAGATATTTGAAGGATAATAAGCAAATATAATAATTAACTTTTTGCCAATAATATTCACCTTTTGAAGAAATGCACAAATTATTTGAAACTAGCAAACTACCAGAGCTTACTCAAGAAGAAACAGGTAACCCGAATAGTCCTATATTTAAAGAAATTGAACTTTTAAACCTTCTGACAAAACTGCAGGCCCAGATGGCTTCACTGTTGAAATTCTACTATATGTTTAAGAAAAAAATTATCTCAGTTCCATACATACCCTTTCAGAAAATTGGAGAGCAGGACATACTTATCAGTTCATTCTGTCAGCATGGCATTACCCTGTTGCGAAAAGTAGGCAAGACATTACAAGAAAATGAAATTACTGTCCAGTATTCCTTGTGAACATAGTTATAAAAAGTCTTCACAAATTTTCAAATGGAATCCAACAATATATTAAGGGGATGATACATCTTGACCTACTGAGCTTTATCTCAGGAATGGAAAACAGTTCATGTAATTCAATATATTAATAGAACAAAAAAGGAAAATCGTATGGTTATCTCAGGGGATTTAGAAAAAGCTTTTGACATCCATTCTTAATAGAAATTCTCAGCAAACTTGGAATAAAAGAGAATTTCCTCATAGGGTTCCTATGAAAAAACTACATTTAACAACATGCTGTTTGGTGAAACACTGAATGTTTTTCCTCCAACATCAGGAACAACACGGGGATGTCTGCTTTCACAGATTTCATTTAACATTGTATTTTGATGTACTATAAGGCCAGAAAAAGAAGTGAAAGACATCTAGATGGGAAAGAAAGAAGTGAAACTGTCTTTATTTGCAGATGTCATGATCATCTATATAGAAAATTCTGCGGAATCTTGCTACTAGAATAAGTTAGTTTAGCAAGGTAGTAGGATACATGATTAACATACACAACTAAATTGTATTTCTGTATACTAATGAGCAATGGGAAATTGAAATTTGAAAGCAATACAATTTACACAGTAGTATAAAAATATATGTAATTCCATGGGAAAAGTCTGACAAAAGGTGCAAAAGCTCTACACTGAAGACTACCAAACACCACTGAGAGAACTTGAAGTCCTAATTAAATGTTCTTCAGGTAGAAGACCTAATATTGTTGAAATGGGCCAGGTGCAATGGCTCATGCCTATAATCCCAGCACATTGAAAGGCCAAGGTGTAAGGATCACTTAAGACTAGGAGTTTAAAACCAACTTGGGCAACAAAGTGAGACCTCGTCTCTACAAATAATAAAAAAATTAGCTGGGCATGGTGGCGTGTGCCTGTGGTCCCAGCTACATTGGGAAGCTGAGGCAGGAGGATTGCCTGAGCCCAGGAGGTTAAGGCTGCAGTGATCCATGTTTGCGCCCCTGCACTCCAGCCTAGATGACAGAGCGAGACCCTGTCTCAAAAAAATACATATGGTTAAAATGTCAGTTCTTCTCAAATTGATCCTATGGATTTAACACAATCACAGTCAAAGTCTCAGCAGGCTTTTTTGTAACAGCTGACAAGCTGTTTCTAAAATTTATATAGAAATGCAAACAACCTTGAAAAAAAAAGCAAAAAGAACTTGGTTTCAAAACTTATTACAAAACTATGGTAGTTTAAAGTATTGTATTGGCATAAAGATAGCTAAGTAGACCATTGTGGCAGATTAATGGCCAGAAATAGTTCTTCAGATATATGGTCAGTTGCTTTCCAGTCAAGGTGCAAAGGCAATTTAGCTAGATTTTTTAAAATGATAGTCTTTCTAACAGTTGATTGTGGAACAATTGGATATCCATTGCTCCTTCAACCTGCCCCCAACACACAAAGTAACTACAGTCTATATATAGTACCCTATTAAAAAAATAGCTCAATGTAGACCTAAATGTAAAACTTTATACAGCTTTTAGAAGAAAACATGGGAGAAAATGTTGTTTATTAGGCAAACATTTCTTAGACACTAAAACACAATCTATGGAAGAAATTGATAAATTTTACTTCATCAAAATACAGAACAAAGATGAAAATGACTCTGAAAAGTAAATAATAAGGAAATAATCCATTTTTAAAGGACGGAAATGGTCTGAACAGATACTAATCCAAAGAATGCATGAGTATAACAAATACCCATTAGGGAGGTGCAAATTAAGATTACAGTGAGTGTGTTAGTCCCACTGGTTTGCTATAAAGTGTACCATTAACTGGGTGGCTCATAAACCACAAATGTATTTCTTATAATTCTGGAGACTGGGAAGTCTAAGATTAAGACGCCAGTGTGTTTGATGTCTGTTGGAAGATGCTTCCTGGTTAATAGATGGCTGTCGTCTTTGTGTCCTCACATGGCAGGAGGGACAAGGGCACTGATCCTATTCTTGAAGGCTCCATCCTCATGACCTCATCACCTCCCAGATGCCCCACCTCCTACTACCATGGCATTTCTGATTAGATTTCAACATAGGAATTTTAGGGGACACATACACTTTCTAGCAGTTAGATACTATTAATACTATATACCTGATACAATATCTGAAATTTATAGGACTCATCATGGGAACAGCTAGTACTTTCATACATTGGCAGTGGGTAAATAAAGTGGTATAATAATTTTGGAAAATAATTTAGCACTTTCTTAAAATGTTAAGCCTCTACCATATGGCCTAGTTATTCCATTCCTACATATTTAATCAAGGAAAATGAAAACACCTGAATACAAAGCCCTGAACACAAATGTTCATGTTAGCTTTAGTTGCAATAGTCACACAGACACAACCCAATGTCCAGCAACAGGTGAGTGGATCAACAAATTGTAGTGTATTCTACAGTGAATTTCTATTAAGCAGTAAAAAAGGAACTCGATACATGCAATAGCATAGATGGATCTTAAAATAATTATACTCAATTTTCTAAGTATGTCAGGAAAAAAGAATATGTACTGCATGATTCCACTTACATAGAATTATAGAAAATGCTAACTGATCTGTAGTGACAAACAGTTGATCAGTGGTTTCCTGGGGATAGGGGGAGGCAGGAGGAAAGATTACAAAAAAGACAGAAAGGAAACTCACAATTGTGAATACCTTTATTTTGATTTTGGTGATGGTGTGTATACACATGCCAAAACTTGTCACATTGCACATTTTAAAATAAGTGCATTTTATTGTATTTCGATTAAATCTCAATAAAGCTGTTAAAAACTTAGAAGCTTTTATACTTGAAAAATATTCTAAAATATTCTGAAAGGGATTAGTGTACCTTCTTGGGAAAATTCAGGTAAGTTTTTTTTGTTTATTGTTTTGTTTTGTTTGAGATGGAGTCTTGCTCTGTCACCGAGGCTAGAGTACAGGTGCCTGCCACCATGCCCAGCTAATTTTTAATTTTTAGTAGAGATGGGGTTTCACCCTTTTGGCCAGGCTGATCTCGAACTCCTGACCTCAAGTGATCCGCCTGTCTTGGCTTCCCAAAGGGCTGGGATTACAGGTGTGAGCCACCACACTTGGCTTCAGGTAAGTTTTATTTCTTTTTAAATCTCTGAAAGACAGCAAACTACAGATTTATATTGTTTATTATTGAAGCTAAAATAAGGCAAATTTAGCAAAAAGTTTGTATAACAACAAATGGAAATATAAAATCAGTGACCAAATCTGTGATAAAATTTTATTTTGTTAAGCACGAACTTGGAAATCAGAAATTTTCCCTTTTGATAATATAATTTTAGGTACCATCTGGCCTTTTTTTTGTTTTGTTTTGAGAGACAAAGTTTGGCTTTATCAACCAGGCTGGAGCGCAGTGGTGTGATCTTGGCTCACTGCAACCACTGTGTCCCGGGTTCAAGCCAGCCTCCCACCTCAGCCTCCTGAGTAGCCGGGACTACAGGTGCACACGACCATACCTGGCTAATTTGTGTATTTTTTGTAGAGACAGAATTTCCCCATGTTGTCCAGGCTAGCCTTGAACTCCTAAGCTCAAGTGATCCCCCTGCCTCGGCCTCCCAAAGTGCTGAGATTACAGGCAAGAGCCACCACGCCTTGCCTTGAGAATGCTTTTTAAAATTGTTTTTTCTCCATTTCTCCTTTAAAGAATATTCAAGTTAGGAAAATTTTAGTATCTCTTATTTTATTTGATGAAAAATATTTTAACATTTTTTCTCTCCATTGATGTGTAGAGAGTTCAAAATTGGGCAGATTTTATTCCTTTAAAAAAATATTTGAAATCTGTTATACACTATTCTTACTCCAAATTAAGCAATATTAAAAAAGCATCCTGTTGTGAAGGTCATCTTTTAGATAGTATCAACCAGGATTAGAAATAGGATAACCAAGATGGTGACCTGCCTTTGATTGTCAACACCCCATACTGTTTTATGTTCTCAAATTCCTCTAGTCCCAAATTTTTCTGTACATGAGATGTAAAACCTTAAGTAGCAAAATGGCTTATTTGTACAATAACCTTTTAAGCTAATAGAACACAGATGTGTTGATGACCCATTGCTGTCAATGTAATGGCCTATGCCTATTTGGGAGTGGGAGGTGGGGAGGGGAAAACCAAGAGCTGGTCAGAATTTGAAAGGATGTGTCTCATAGCTGTGTGACAGGATTCGAAGCAATTTACCTACTTATCTATAAAAAACTGTGGAATTTTGGGACATTTTTACTTCTATCATAAAAAGAGAGGATTGAAGTGAGATTTGCAGGTGTTTCCCTAGGAACAGGACCTGTACTGTTGTTTGGCTTTGGTCACTGATAGATGTAGACACTTAGTATAGCAGCCTCAATGTTTTAGTGTATTACAAGGGCACCAGGAATTTGTTGACTATTGATAGTATCCCTAGATTATCATTTTCAAAACTGGCCCTCAGGGAAACAGTATTTCTCAGAAAGCCTTCCTTGGGGGAAAAACAAGGAGATCTTAGGTCTAACAGCTTGGAAAACAAAGCCTACAAATATCCCTCTCTTGAAGATTTTGCTTACGGTTCTGAGTAGTCCTGCCATTAATTGGTTTCACTTTATTTTATCTGATTTCACTGAAGCATCTTTGATTGAGACACGCTTCTTTGTGAACCATAACTATTGTGGAGCTCACTTTGAGAAGAAGTGTCTGAAACAATGTAAAAGGCGAGACTGCCAGAATCTGACAAAAATAGGGCAGTTCTTCAAGGTTTTGTGGGGGTGCGTATAAATTTGGATGCCTTTTGGCAGCATCCCGAAGTAGATGTGAGAAGAATTGAGCTGAGCTTTCTGAACCGTCAGTTGTCCATAAGTCCAGTTTTCAGGAAGAATTTTATAAAAAATCTTGATTGAATGTCAGCCATGTAATATACTTAATTGATTTGGAACTTTTCTTTAAAAACTTTACTTTTAAAAATTGTCTGCAGGGATCAACAAGCATTTTCTGTAGTATCGAGTAGTATATATTTTAGGCTTTGAGGGCCACATACTGTCTCTGTTGCATATTATTAGTCTCTGTTTTATAACTCTTTTTTTTATGTTGTTGATTTTTGAGACAGAGTCTCGCTCTGTCGCCCAGGCTGGAGTGCAGTGGCATGATCTCGGCTCATTGCAACCTCCACCTCCCAGGTTCAAGCGATTCTCCTGCCTCAGCCTCCTGAGTAGCTGGGATTACAGGCGTGTGCTACCATGCCCAGCTAATTTTTCGTATTTTTAGTAGAGACGGGCTTTCACTGTGTTAGCCAGGATGGTCTCAATCTCCTGACCTCGTGGTCCGCCTGCCTCAGCCTCCCAAAGTGCTGGGATTACAGGCGGGGAGCCACCTCGCCCAGCCCGTCTTTCAGAATTCTGTGTGTTATATACTTCAACTACTTAGAAGTATTCATTTTATAGACACTAGGTTTTTTTGCAGTGCCTCTTTACATTTTCTTCTTGGCTTTTTTTGTTTTAACAGACTTAGTAATTAAAAACTTCCCTTTGTACCCAAAATTTAAAAAATCCTGTAAAGAGACAAACTTTTCTGCCATAACCTTAGTTATTCCCACCACCACCCCTTTTCCTTAATAGCCAAGAAGCATGACTGTGTTGGTTGTGCTTCCTTCCCTCCCTTTCATTTTGTAGCTTACTTCAGTGGTATTGCCTCACCACCAACTCACTGAGAAAATTGTAATTAAGCTGTTCCATTTATGAACTAATTGTCAAATTTATGAAGAGTTTCTAATCTTTATCTTTCTTGACTATTCTGTAATATTTAATACCATTGATTATGTTCCCTTAATTGAAGTTCTCTTTTACCTTTACACAGGACCAGGTTTTTCTCATTATTTGCAGACTCCCATTGCCTCCATTGGCATAACTAGTAAAAGCAGATCCATTGGAAACAGCAGCACATGAGCTTATCTTACTATTCATGGATGTTTCAATTTAGCATTCTTTGTGGTTTCTTTCTTTCTTTCTTTCTTTCTTTCTTTCTTTCTTTCTTTCTTT
>NW_022317468.1:0-7042 GCF_002776525.5 Piliocolobus tephrosceles
CAACATGGCGAAACCGTATCTGTACCAGAAAGTTAAAAAAAAAAAAAAGCCAGGAGTTGTGGCACGTGCCTGTAGTCCCAGCTACTTGGGAGACTGAAGTGGGAGGATCACTTGAGCCCAGGAGATGGAGGTTGCAGTGAGCCAAGATCACACCACTGCATTCCAGCCTGGGTGACAGAGTGAGACCCCATCTCAAAAAAAAAAAAAAAAAGATCAGTTAATCCTGAGTACAGAAACTACCCAGAAGTACTCTATAATCAAATTGATTAAAGTCAGTGATAAAAAAACAACAGAAAACAAAAGACAAATTATGCACAAAGGAACAAAGAGAGGATGACAGCAGGTTTTTCATCTGAAACCTTGCTATGGATAAGACAGAGCAAGTGCTTTGAAATGCTCAAGGGGGACCTATACTTGTCAACCTAGAATTCTATACCCAGTAGACATATACCATTTTAGGCGTAGTAAAAATGGAAAGAATTTATTGCAAATAGGCCTTAGCTACAGTGTTAAAAGAAATTCTTCAAGCAGAAGGGTGATCATACTAGAAAGAAATCTGATTCTGTACAAATTACCAATATCAAGAACAAAAAAGGTGACATCACTACAGAGTACAGATATTTGAAGGATAATAAGCAAATATAATAATTAACTTTTTGCCAATAATATTCACCTTTTGAAGAAATGCACAAATTATTTGAAACTAGCAAACTACCAGAGCTTACTCAAGAAGAAACAGGTAACCCGAATAGTCCTATATTTAAAGAAATTGAACTTTTAAACCTTCTGACAAAACTGCAGGCCCAGATGGCTTCACTGTTGAAATTCTACTATATGTTTAAGAAAAAAATTATCTCAGTTCCATACATACCCTTTCAGAAAATTGGAGAGCAGGACATACTTATCAGTTCATTCTGTCAGCATGGCATTACCCTGTTGCGAAAAGTAGGCAAGACATTACAAGAAAATGAAATTACTGTCCAGTATTCCTTGTGAACATAGTTATAAAAAGTCTTCACAAATTTTCAAATGGAATCCAACAATATATTAAGGGGATGATACATCTTGACCTACTGAGCTTTATCTCAGGAATGGAAAACAGTTCATGTAATTCAATATATTAATAGAACAAAAAAGGAAAATCGTATGGTTATCTCAGGGGATTTAGAAAAAGCTTTTGACATCCATTCTTAATAGAAATTCTCAGCAAACTTGGAATAAAAGAGAATTTCCTCATAGGGTTCCTATGAAAAAACTACATTTAACAACATGCTGTTTGGTGAAACACTGAATGTTTTTCCTCCAACATCAGGAACAACACGGGGATGTCTGCTTTCACAGATTTCATTTAACATTGTATTTTGATGTACTATAAGGCCAGAAAAAGAAGTGAAAGACATCTAGATGGGAAAGAAAGAAGTGAAACTGTCTTTATTTGCAGATGTCATGATCATCTATATAGAAAATTCTGCGGAATCTTGCTACTAGAATAAGTTAGTTTAGCAAGGTAGTAGGATACATGATTAACATACACAACTAAATTGTATTTCTGTATACTAATGAGCAATGGGAAATTGAAATTTGAAAGCAATACAATTTACACAGTAGTATAAAAATATATGTAATTCCATGGGAAAAGTCTGACAAAAGGTGCAAAAGCTCTACACTGAAGACTACCAAACACCACTGAGAGAACTTGAAGTCCTAATTAAATGTTCTTCAGGTAGAAGACCTAATATTGTTGAAATGGGCCAGGTGCAATGGCTCATGCCTATAATCCCAGCACATTGAAAGGCCAAGGTGTAAGGATCACTTAAGACTAGGAGTTTAAAACCAACTTGGGCAACAAAGTGAGACCTCGTCTCTACAAATAATAAAAAAATTAGCTGGGCATGGTGGCGTGTGCCTGTGGTCCCAGCTACATTGGGAAGCTGAGGCAGGAGGATTGCCTGAGCCCAGGAGGTTAAGGCTGCAGTGATCCATGTTTGCGCCCCTGCACTCCAGCCTAGATGACAGAGCGAGACCCTGTCTCAAAAAAATACATATGGTTAAAATGTCAGTTCTTCTCAAATTGATCCTATGGATTTAACACAATCACAGTCAAAGTCTCAGCAGGCTTTTTTGTAACAGCTGACAAGCTGTTTCTAAAATTTATATAGAAATGCAAACAACCTTGAAAAAAAAAGCAAAAAGAACTTGGTTTCAAAACTTATTACAAAACTATGGTAGTTTAAAGTATTGTATTGGCATAAAGATAGCTAAGTAGACCATTGTGGCAGATTAATGGCCAGAAATAGTTCTTCAGATATATGGTCAGTTGCTTTCCAGTCAAGGTGCAAAGGCAATTTAGCTAGATTTTTTAAAATGATAGTCTTTCTAACAGTTGATTGTGGAACAATTGGATATCCATTGCTCCTTCAACCTGCCCCCAACACACAAAGTAACTACAGTCTATATATAGTACCCTATTAAAAAAATAGCTCAATGTAGACCTAAATGTAAAACTTTATACAGCTTTTAGAAGAAAACATGGGAGAAAATGTTGTTTATTAGGCAAACATTTCTTAGACACTAAAACACAATCTATGGAAGAAATTGATAAATTTTACTTCATCAAAATACAGAACAAAGATGAAAATGACTCTGAAAAGTAAATAATAAGGAAATAATCCATTTTTAAAGGACGGAAATGGTCTGAACAGATACTAATCCAAAGAATGCATGAGTATAACAAATACCCATTAGGGAGGTGCAAATTAAGATTACAGTGAGTGTGTTAGTCCCACTGGTTTGCTATAAAGTGTACCATTAACTGGGTGGCTCATAAACCACAAATGTATTTCTTATAATTCTGGAGACTGGGAAGTCTAAGATTAAGACGCCAGTGTGTTTGATGTCTGTTGGAAGATGCTTCCTGGTTAATAGATGGCTGTCGTCTTTGTGTCCTCACATGGCAGGAGGGACAAGGGCACTGATCCTATTCTTGAAGGCTCCATCCTCATGACCTCATCACCTCCCAGATGCCCCACCTCCTACTACCATGGCATTTCTGATTAGATTTCAACATAGGAATTTTAGGGGACACATACACTTTCTAGCAGTTAGATACTATTAATACTATATACCTGATACAATATCTGAAATTTATAGGACTCATCATGGGAACAGCTAGTACTTTCATACATTGGCAGTGGGTAAATAAAGTGGTATAATAATTTTGGAAAATAATTTAGCACTTTCTTAAAATGTTAAGCCTCTACCATATGGCCTAGTTATTCCATTCCTACATATTTAATCAAGGAAAATGAAAACACCTGAATACAAAGCCCTGAACACAAATGTTCATGTTAGCTTTAGTTGCAATAGTCACACAGACACAACCCAATGTCCAGCAACAGGTGAGTGGATCAACAAATTGTAGTGTATTCTACAGTGAATTTCTATTAAGCAGTAAAAAAGGAACTCGATACATGCAATAGCATAGATGGATCTTAAAATAATTATACTCAATTTTCTAAGTATGTCAGGAAAAAAGAATATGTACTGCATGATTCCACTTACATAGAATTATAGAAAATGCTAACTGATCTGTAGTGACAAACAGTTGATCAGTGGTTTCCTGGGGATAGGGGGAGGCAGGAGGAAAGATTACAAAAAAGACAGAAAGGAAACTCACAATTGTGAATACCTTTATTTTGATTTTGGTGATGGTGTGTATACACATGCCAAAACTTGTCACATTGCACATTTTAAAATAAGTGCATTTTATTGTATTTCGATTAAATCTCAATAAAGCTGTTAAAAACTTAGAAGCTTTTATACTTGAAAAATATTCTAAAATATTCTGAAAGGGATTAGTGTACCTTCTTGGGAAAATTCAGGTAAGTTTTTTTTGTTTATTGTTTTGTTTTGTTTGAGATGGAGTCTTGCTCTGTCACCGAGGCTAGAGTACAGGTGCCTGCCACCATGCCCAGCTAATTTTTAATTTTTAGTAGAGATGGGGTTTCACCCTTTTGGCCAGGCTGATCTCGAACTCCTGACCTCAAGTGATCCGCCTGTCTTGGCTTCCCAAAGGGCTGGGATTACAGGTGTGAGCCACCACACTTGGCTTCAGGTAAGTTTTATTTCTTTTTAAATCTCTGAAAGACAGCAAACTACAGATTTATATTGTTTATTATTGAAGCTAAAATAAGGCAAATTTAGCAAAAAGTTTGTATAACAACAAATGGAAATATAAAATCAGTGACCAAATCTGTGATAAAATTTTATTTTGTTAAGCACGAACTTGGAAATCAGAAATTTTCCCTTTTGATAATATAATTTTAGGTACCATCTGGCCTTTTTTTTGTTTTGTTTTGAGAGACAAAGTTTGGCTTTATCAACCAGGCTGGAGCGCAGTGGTGTGATCTTGGCTCACTGCAACCACTGTGTCCCGGGTTCAAGCCAGCCTCCCACCTCAGCCTCCTGAGTAGCCGGGACTACAGGTGCACACGACCATACCTGGCTAATTTGTGTATTTTTTGTAGAGACAGAATTTCCCCATGTTGTCCAGGCTAGCCTTGAACTCCTAAGCTCAAGTGATCCCCCTGCCTCGGCCTCCCAAAGTGCTGAGATTACAGGCAAGAGCCACCACGCCTTGCCTTGAGAATGCTTTTTAAAATTGTTTTTTCTCCATTTCTCCTTTAAAGAATATTCAAGTTAGGAAAATTTTAGTATCTCTTATTTTATTTGATGAAAAATATTTTAACATTTTTTCTCTCCATTGATGTGTAGAGAGTTCAAAATTGGGCAGATTTTATTCCTTTAAAAAAATATTTGAAATCTGTTATACACTATTCTTACTCCAAATTAAGCAATATTAAAAAAGCATCCTGTTGTGAAGGTCATCTTTTAGATAGTATCAACCAGGATTAGAAATAGGATAACCAAGATGGTGACCTGCCTTTGATTGTCAACACCCCATACTGTTTTATGTTCTCAAATTCCTCTAGTCCCAAATTTTTCTGTACATGAGATGTAAAACCTTAAGTAGCAAAATGGCTTATTTGTACAATAACCTTTTAAGCTAATAGAACACAGATGTGTTGATGACCCATTGCTGTCAATGTAATGGCCTATGCCTATTTGGGAGTGGGAGGTGGGGAGGGGAAAACCAAGAGCTGGTCAGAATTTGAAAGGATGTGTCTCATAGCTGTGTGACAGGATTCGAAGCAATTTACCTACTTATCTATAAAAAACTGTGGAATTTTGGGACATTTTTACTTCTATCATAAAAAGAGAGGATTGAAGTGAGATTTGCAGGTGTTTCCCTAGGAACAGGACCTGTACTGTTGTTTGGCTTTGGTCACTGATAGATGTAGACACTTAGTATAGCAGCCTCAATGTTTTAGTGTATTACAAGGGCACCAGGAATTTGTTGACTATTGATAGTATCCCTAGATTATCATTTTCAAAACTGGCCCTCAGGGAAACAGTATTTCTCAGAAAGCCTTCCTTGGGGGAAAAACAAGGAGATCTTAGGTCTAACAGCTTGGAAAACAAAGCCTACAAATATCCCTCTCTTGAAGATTTTGCTTACGGTTCTGAGTAGTCCTGCCATTAATTGGTTTCACTTTATTTTATCTGATTTCACTGAAGCATCTTTGATTGAGACACGCTTCTTTGTGAACCATAACTATTGTGGAGCTCACTTTGAGAAGAAGTGTCTGAAACAATGTAAAAGGCGAGACTGCCAGAATCTGACAAAAATAGGGCAGTTCTTCAAGGTTTTGTGGGGGTGCGTATAAATTTGGATGCCTTTTGGCAGCATCCCGAAGTAGATGTGAGAAGAATTGAGCTGAGCTTTCTGAACCGTCAGTTGTCCATAAGTCCAGTTTTCAGGAAGAATTTTATAAAAAATCTTGATTGAATGTCAGCCATGTAATATACTTAATTGATTTGGAACTTTTCTTTAAAAACTTTACTTTTAAAAATTGTCTGCAGGGATCAACAAGCATTTTCTGTAGTATCGAGTAGTATATATTTTAGGCTTTGAGGGCCACATACTGTCTCTGTTGCATATTATTAGTCTCTGTTTTATAACTCTTTTTTTTATGTTGTTGATTTTTGAGACAGAGTCTCGCTCTGTCGCCCAGGCTGGAGTGCAGTGGCATGATCTCGGCTCATTGCAACCTCCACCTCCCAGGTTCAAGCGATTCTCCTGCCTCAGCCTCCTGAGTAGCTGGGATTACAGGCGTGTGCTACCATGCCCAGCTAATTTTTCGTATTTTTAGTAGAGACGGGCTTTCACTGTGTTAGCCAGGATGGTCTCAATCTCCTGACCTCGTGGTCCGCCTGCCTCAGCCTCCCAAAGTGCTGGGATTACAGGCGGGGAGCCACCTCGCCCAGCCCGTCTTTCAGAATTCTGTGTGTTATATACTTCAACTACTTAGAAGTATTCATTTTATAGACACTAGGTTTTTTTGCAGTGCCTCTTTACATTTTCTTCTTGGCTTTTTTTGTTTTAACAGACTTAGTAATTAAAAACTTCCCTTTGTACCCAAAATTTAAAAAATCCTGTAAAGAGACAAACTTTTCTGCCATAACCTTAGTTATTCCCACCACCACCCCTTTTCCTTAATAGCCAAGAAGCATGACTGTGTTGGTTGTGCTTCCTTCCCTCCCTTTCATTTTGTAGCTTACTTCAGTGGTATTGCCTCACCACCAACTCACTGAGAAAATTGTAATTAAGCTGTTCCATTTATGAACTAATTGTCAAATTTATGAAGAGTTTCTAATCTTTATCTTTCTTGACTATTCTGTAATATTTAATACCATTGATTATGTTCCCTTAATTGAAGTTCTCTTTTACCTTTACACAGGACCAGGTTTTTCTCATTATTTGCAGACTCCCATTGCCTCCATTGGCATAACTAGTAAAAGCAGATCCATTGGAAACAGCAGCACATGAGCTTATCTTACTATTCATGGATGTTTCAATTTAGCATTCTTTGTGGTTTCTTTCTTTCTTTCTTTCTTTCTTTCTTTCTTTCTTTCTTTCTTT
>NW_022317469.1:0-7042 GCF_002776525.5 Piliocolobus tephrosceles
AAAGAAAGAAAGAAAGAAAGAAAGAAAGAAAGAAAGAAAGAAAGAAACCACAAAGAATGCTAAATTGAAACATCCATGAATAGTAAGATAAGCTCATGTGCTGCTGTTTCCAATGGATCTGCTTTTACTAGTTATGCCAATGGAGGCAATGGGAGTCTGCAAATAATGAGAAAAACCTGGTCCTGTGTAAAGGTAAAAGAGAACTTCAATTAAGGGAACATAATCAATGGTATTAAATATTACAGAATAGTCAAGAAAGATAAAGATTAGAAACTCTTCATAAATTTGACAATTAGTTCATAAATGGAACAGCTTAATTACAATTTTCTCAGTGAGTTGGTGGTGAGGCAATACCACTGAAGTAAGCTACAAAATGAAAGGGAGGGAAGGAAGCACAACCAACACAGTCATGCTTCTTGGCTATTAAGGAAAAGGGGTGGTGGTGGGAATAACTAAGGTTATGGCAGAAAAGTTTGTCTCTTTACAGGATTTTTTAAATTTTGGGTACAAAGGGAAGTTTTTAATTACTAAGTCTGTTAAAACAAAAAAAGCCAAGAAGAAAATGTAAAGAGGCACTGCAAAAAAACCTAGTGTCTATAAAATGAATACTTCTAAGTAGTTGAAGTATATAACACACAGAATTCTGAAAGACGGGCTGGGCGAGGTGGCTCCCCGCCTGTAATCCCAGCACTTTGGGAGGCTGAGGCAGGCGGACCACGAGGTCAGGAGATTGAGACCATCCTGGCTAACACAGTGAAAGCCCGTCTCTACTAAAAATACGAAAAATTAGCTGGGCATGGTAGCACACGCCTGTAATCCCAGCTACTCAGGAGGCTGAGGCAGGAGAATCGCTTGAACCTGGGAGGTGGAGGTTGCAATGAGCCGAGATCATGCCACTGCACTCCAGCCTGGGCGACAGAGCGAGACTCTGTCTCAAAAATCAACAACATAAAAAAAAGAGTTATAAAACAGAGACTAATAATATGCAACAGAGACAGTATGTGGCCCTCAAAGCCTAAAATATATACTACTCGATACTACAGAAAATGCTTGTTGATCCCTGCAGACAATTTTTAAAAGTAAAGTTTTTAAAGAAAAGTTCCAAATCAATTAAGTATATTACATGGCTGACATTCAATCAAGATTTTTTATAAAATTCTTCCTGAAAACTGGACTTATGGACAACTGACGGTTCAGAAAGCTCAGCTCAATTCTTCTCACATCTACTTCGGGATGCTGCCAAAAGGCATCCAAATTTATACGCACCCCCACAAAACCTTGAAGAACTGCCCTATTTTTGTCAGATTCTGGCAGTCTCGCCTTTTACATTGTTTCAGACACTTCTTCTCAAAGTGAGCTCCACAATAGTTATGGTTCACAAAGAAGCGTGTCTCAATCAAAGATGCTTCAGTGAAATCAGATAAAATAAAGTGAAACCAATTAATGGCAGGACTACTCAGAACCGTAAGCAAAATCTTCAAGAGAGGGATATTTGTAGGCTTTGTTTTCCAAGCTGTTAGACCTAAGATCTCCTTGTTTTTCCCCCAAGGAAGGCTTTCTGAGAAATACTGTTTCCCTGAGGGCCAGTTTTGAAAATGATAATCTAGGGATACTATCAATAGTCAACAAATTCCTGGTGCCCTTGTAATACACTAAAACATTGAGGCTGCTATACTAAGTGTCTACATCTATCAGTGACCAAAGCCAAACAACAGTACAGGTCCTGTTCCTAGGGAAACACCTGCAAATCTCACTTCAATCCTCTCTTTTTATGATAGAAGTAAAAATGTCCCAAAATTCCACAGTTTTTTATAGATAAGTAGGTAAATTGCTTCGAATCCTGTCACACAGCTATGAGACACATCCTTTCAAATTCTGACCAGCTCTTGGTTTTCCCCTCCCCACCTCCCACTCCCAAATAGGCATAGGCCATTACATTGACAGCAATGGGTCATCAACACATCTGTGTTCTATTAGCTTAAAAGGTTATTGTACAAATAAGCCATTTTGCTACTTAAGGTTTTACATCTCATGTACAGAAAAATTTGGGACTAGAGGAATTTGAGAACATAAAACAGTATGGGGTGTTGACAATCAAAGGCAGGTCACCATCTTGGTTATCCTATTTCTAATCCTGGTTGATACTATCTAAAAGATGACCTTCACAACAGGATGCTTTTTTAATATTGCTTAATTTGGAGTAAGAATAGTGTATAACAGATTTCAAATATTTTTTTAAAGGAATAAAATCTGCCCAATTTTGAACTCTCTACACATCAATGGAGAGAAAAAATGTTAAAATATTTTTCATCAAATAAAATAAGAGATACTAAAATTTTCCTAACTTGAATATTCTTTAAAGGAGAAATGGAGAAAAAACAATTTTAAAAAGCATTCTCAAGGCAAGGCGTGGTGGCTCTTGCCTGTAATCTCAGCACTTTGGGAGGCCGAGGCAGGGGGATCACTTGAGCTTAGGAGTTCAAGGCTAGCCTGGACAACATGGGGAAATTCTGTCTCTACAAAAAATACACAAATTAGCCAGGTATGGTCGTGTGCACCTGTAGTCCCGGCTACTCAGGAGGCTGAGGTGGGAGGCTGGCTTGAACCCGGGACACAGTGGTTGCAGTGAGCCAAGATCACACCACTGCGCTCCAGCCTGGTTGATAAAGCCAAACTTTGTCTCTCAAAACAAAACAAAAAAAAGGCCAGATGGTACCTAAAATTATATTATCAAAAGGGAAAATTTCTGATTTCCAAGTTCGTGCTTAACAAAATAAAATTTTATCACAGATTTGGTCACTGATTTTATATTTCCATTTGTTGTTATACAAACTTTTTGCTAAATTTGCCTTATTTTAGCTTCAATAATAAACAATATAAATCTGTAGTTTGCTGTCTTTCAGAGATTTAAAAAGAAATAAAACTTACCTGAAGCCAAGTGTGGTGGCTCACACCTGTAATCCCAGCCCTTTGGGAAGCCAAGACAGGCGGATCACTTGAGGTCAGGAGTTCGAGATCAGCCTGGCCAAAAGGGTGAAACCCCATCTCTACTAAAAATTAAAAATTAGCTGGGCATGGTGGCAGGCACCTGTACTCTAGCCTCGGTGACAGAGCAAGACTCCATCTCAAACAAAACAAAACAATAAACAAAAAAAACTTACCTGAATTTTCCCAAGAAGGTACACTAATCCCTTTCAGAATATTTTAGAATATTTTTCAAGTATAAAAGCTTCTAAGTTTTTAACAGCTTTATTGAGATTTAATCGAAATACAATAAAATGCACTTATTTTAAAATGTGCAATGTGACAAGTTTTGGCATGTGTATACACACCATCACCAAAATCAAAATAAAGGTATTCACAATTGTGAGTTTCCTTTCTGTCTTTTTTGTAATCTTTCCTCCTGCCTCCCCCTATCCCCAGGAAACCACTGATCAACTGTTTGTCACTACAGATCAGTTAGCATTTTCTATAATTCTATGTAAGTGGAATCATGCAGTACATATTCTTTTTTCCTGACATACTTAGAAAATTGAGTATAATTATTTTAAGATCCATCTATGCTATTGCATGTATCGAGTTCCTTTTTTACTGCTTAATAGAAATTCACTGTAGAATACACTACAATTTGTTGATCCACTCACCTGTTGCTGGACATTGGGTTGTGTCTGTGTGACTATTGCAACTAAAGCTAACATGAACATTTGTGTTCAGGGCTTTGTATTCAGGTGTTTTCATTTTCCTTGATTAAATATGTAGGAATGGAATAACTAGGCCATATGGTAGAGGCTTAACATTTTAAGAAAGTGCTAAATTATTTTCCAAAATTATTATACCACTTTATTTACCCACTGCCAATGTATGAAAGTACTAGCTGTTCCCATGATGAGTCCTATAAATTTCAGATATTGTATCAGGTATATAGTATTAATAGTATCTAACTGCTAGAAAGTGTATGTGTCCCCTAAAATTCCTATGTTGAAATCTAATCAGAAATGCCATGGTAGTAGGAGGTGGGGCATCTGGGAGGTGATGAGGTCATGAGGATGGAGCCTTCAAGAATAGGATCAGTGCCCTTGTCCCTCCTGCCATGTGAGGACACAAAGACGACAGCCATCTATTAACCAGGAAGCATCTTCCAACAGACATCAAACACACTGGCGTCTTAATCTTAGACTTCCCAGTCTCCAGAATTATAAGAAATACATTTGTGGTTTATGAGCCACCCAGTTAATGGTACACTTTATAGCAAACCAGTGGGACTAACACACTCACTGTAATCTTAATTTGCACCTCCCTAATGGGTATTTGTTATACTCATGCATTCTTTGGATTAGTATCTGTTCAGACCATTTCCGTCCTTTAAAAATGGATTATTTCCTTATTATTTACTTTTCAGAGTCATTTTCATCTTTGTTCTGTATTTTGATGAAGTAAAATTTATCAATTTCTTCCATAGATTGTGTTTTAGTGTCTAAGAAATGTTTGCCTAATAAACAACATTTTCTCCCATGTTTTCTTCTAAAAGCTGTATAAAGTTTTACATTTAGGTCTACATTGAGCTATTTTTTTAATAGGGTACTATATATAGACTGTAGTTACTTTGTGTGTTGGGGGCAGGTTGAAGGAGCAATGGATATCCAATTGTTCCACAATCAACTGTTAGAAAGACTATCATTTTAAAAAATCTAGCTAAATTGCCTTTGCACCTTGACTGGAAAGCAACTGACCATATATCTGAAGAACTATTTCTGGCCATTAATCTGCCACAATGGTCTACTTAGCTATCTTTATGCCAATACAATACTTTAAACTACCATAGTTTTGTAATAAGTTTTGAAACCAAGTTCTTTTTGCTTTTTTTTTCAAGGTTGTTTGCATTTCTATATAAATTTTAGAAACAGCTTGTCAGCTGTTACAAAAAAGCCTGCTGAGACTTTGACTGTGATTGTGTTAAATCCATAGGATCAATTTGAGAAGAACTGACATTTTAACCATATGTATTTTTTTGAGACAGGGTCTCGCTCTGTCATCTAGGCTGGAGTGCAGGGGCGCAAACATGGATCACTGCAGCCTTAACCTCCTGGGCTCAGGCAATCCTCCTGCCTCAGCTTCCCAATGTAGCTGGGACCACAGGCACACGCCACCATGCCCAGCTAATTTTTTTATTATTTGTAGAGACGAGGTCTCACTTTGTTGCCCAAGTTGGTTTTAAACTCCTAGTCTTAAGTGATCCTTACACCTTGGCCTTTCAATGTGCTGGGATTATAGGCATGAGCCATTGCACCTGGCCCATTTCAACAATATTAGGTCTTCTACCTGAAGAACATTTAATTAGGACTTCAAGTTCTCTCAGTGGTGTTTGGTAGTCTTCAGTGTAGAGCTTTTGCACCTTTTGTCAGACTTTTCCCATGGAATTACATATATTTTTATACTACTGTGTAAATTGTATTGCTTTCAAATTTCAATTTCCCATTGCTCATTAGTATACAGAAATACAATTTAGTTGTGTATGTTAATCATGTATCCTACTACCTTGCTAAACTAACTTATTCTAGTAGCAAGATTCCGCAGAATTTTCTATATAGATGATCATGACATCTGCAAATAAAGACAGTTTCACTTCTTTCTTTCCCATCTAGATGTCTTTCACTTCTTTTTCTGGCCTTATAGTACATCAAAATACAATGTTAAATGAAATCTGTGAAAGCAGACATCCCCGTGTTGTTCCTGATGTTGGAGGAAAAACATTCAGTGTTTCACCAAACAGCATGTTGTTAAATGTAGTTTTTTCATAGGAACCCTATGAGGAAATTCTCTTTTATTCCAAGTTTGCTGAGAATTTCTATTAAGAATGGATGTCAAAAGCTTTTTCTAAATCCCCTGAGATAACCATACGATTTTCCTTTTTTGTTCTATTAATATATTGAATTACATGAACTGTTTTCCATTCCTGAGATAAAGCTCAGTAGGTCAAGATGTATCATCCCCTTAATATATTGTTGGATTCCATTTGAAAATTTGTGAAGACTTTTTATAACTATGTTCACAAGGAATACTGGACAGTAATTTCATTTTCTTGTAATGTCTTGCCTACTTTTCGCAACAGGGTAATGCCATGCTGACAGAATGAACTGATAAGTATGTCCTGCTCTCCAATTTTCTGAAAGGGTATGTATGGAACTGAGATAATTTTTTTCTTAAACATATAGTAGAATTTCAACAGTGAAGCCATCTGGGCCTGCAGTTTTGTCAGAAGGTTTAAAAGTTCAATTTCTTTAAATATAGGACTATTCGGGTTACCTGTTTCTTCTTGAGTAAGCTCTGGTAGTTTGCTAGTTTCAAATAATTTGTGCATTTCTTCAAAAGGTGAATATTATTGGCAAAAAGTTAATTATTATATTTGCTTATTATCCTTCAAATATCTGTACTCTGTAGTGATGTCACCTTTTTTGTTCTTGATATTGGTAATTTGTACAGAATCAGATTTCTTTCTAGTATGATCACCCTTCTGCTTGAAGAATTTCTTTTAACACTGTAGCTAAGGCCTATTTGCAATAAATTCTTTCCATTTTTACTACGCCTAAAATGGTATATGTCTACTGGGTATAGAATTCTAGGTTGACAAGTATAGGTCCCCCTTGAGCATTTCAAAGCACTTGCTCTGTCTTATCCATAGCAAGGTTTCAGATGAAAAACCTGCTGTCATCCTCTCTTTGTTCCTTTGTGCATAATTTGTCTTTTGTTTTCTGTTGTTTTTTTATCACTGACTTTAATCAATTTGATTATAGAGTACTTCTGGGTAGTTTCTGTACTCAGGATTAACTGATCTTTTTTTTTTTTTTTTTTGAGATGGGGTCTCACTCTGTCACCCAGGCTGGAATGCAGTGGTGTGATCTTGGCTCACTGCAACCTCCATCTCCTGGGCTCAAGTGATCCTCCCACTTCAGTCTCCCAAGTAGCTGGGACTACAGGCACGTGCCACAACTCCTGGCTTTTTTTTTTTTTAACTTTCTGGTACAGATACGGTTTCGCCATGTTG
>NW_022317470.1:0-7042 GCF_002776525.5 Piliocolobus tephrosceles
AAAGAAAGAAAGAAAGAAAGAAAGAAAGAAAGAAAGAAAGAAAGAAACCACAAAGAATGCTAAATTGAAACATCCATGAATAGTAAGATAAGCTCATGTGCTGCTGTTTCCAATGGATCTGCTTTTACTAGTTATGCCAATGGAGGCAATGGGAGTCTGCAAATAATGAGAAAAACCTGGTCCTGTGTAAAGGTAAAAGAGAACTTCAATTAAGGGAACATAATCAATGGTATTAAATATTACAGAATAGTCAAGAAAGATAAAGATTAGAAACTCTTCATAAATTTGACAATTAGTTCATAAATGGAACAGCTTAATTACAATTTTCTCAGTGAGTTGGTGGTGAGGCAATACCACTGAAGTAAGCTACAAAATGAAAGGGAGGGAAGGAAGCACAACCAACACAGTCATGCTTCTTGGCTATTAAGGAAAAGGGGTGGTGGTGGGAATAACTAAGGTTATGGCAGAAAAGTTTGTCTCTTTACAGGATTTTTTAAATTTTGGGTACAAAGGGAAGTTTTTAATTACTAAGTCTGTTAAAACAAAAAAAGCCAAGAAGAAAATGTAAAGAGGCACTGCAAAAAAACCTAGTGTCTATAAAATGAATACTTCTAAGTAGTTGAAGTATATAACACACAGAATTCTGAAAGACGGGCTGGGCGAGGTGGCTCCCCGCCTGTAATCCCAGCACTTTGGGAGGCTGAGGCAGGCGGACCACGAGGTCAGGAGATTGAGACCATCCTGGCTAACACAGTGAAAGCCCGTCTCTACTAAAAATACGAAAAATTAGCTGGGCATGGTAGCACACGCCTGTAATCCCAGCTACTCAGGAGGCTGAGGCAGGAGAATCGCTTGAACCTGGGAGGTGGAGGTTGCAATGAGCCGAGATCATGCCACTGCACTCCAGCCTGGGCGACAGAGCGAGACTCTGTCTCAAAAATCAACAACATAAAAAAAAGAGTTATAAAACAGAGACTAATAATATGCAACAGAGACAGTATGTGGCCCTCAAAGCCTAAAATATATACTACTCGATACTACAGAAAATGCTTGTTGATCCCTGCAGACAATTTTTAAAAGTAAAGTTTTTAAAGAAAAGTTCCAAATCAATTAAGTATATTACATGGCTGACATTCAATCAAGATTTTTTATAAAATTCTTCCTGAAAACTGGACTTATGGACAACTGACGGTTCAGAAAGCTCAGCTCAATTCTTCTCACATCTACTTCGGGATGCTGCCAAAAGGCATCCAAATTTATACGCACCCCCACAAAACCTTGAAGAACTGCCCTATTTTTGTCAGATTCTGGCAGTCTCGCCTTTTACATTGTTTCAGACACTTCTTCTCAAAGTGAGCTCCACAATAGTTATGGTTCACAAAGAAGCGTGTCTCAATCAAAGATGCTTCAGTGAAATCAGATAAAATAAAGTGAAACCAATTAATGGCAGGACTACTCAGAACCGTAAGCAAAATCTTCAAGAGAGGGATATTTGTAGGCTTTGTTTTCCAAGCTGTTAGACCTAAGATCTCCTTGTTTTTCCCCCAAGGAAGGCTTTCTGAGAAATACTGTTTCCCTGAGGGCCAGTTTTGAAAATGATAATCTAGGGATACTATCAATAGTCAACAAATTCCTGGTGCCCTTGTAATACACTAAAACATTGAGGCTGCTATACTAAGTGTCTACATCTATCAGTGACCAAAGCCAAACAACAGTACAGGTCCTGTTCCTAGGGAAACACCTGCAAATCTCACTTCAATCCTCTCTTTTTATGATAGAAGTAAAAATGTCCCAAAATTCCACAGTTTTTTATAGATAAGTAGGTAAATTGCTTCGAATCCTGTCACACAGCTATGAGACACATCCTTTCAAATTCTGACCAGCTCTTGGTTTTCCCCTCCCCACCTCCCACTCCCAAATAGGCATAGGCCATTACATTGACAGCAATGGGTCATCAACACATCTGTGTTCTATTAGCTTAAAAGGTTATTGTACAAATAAGCCATTTTGCTACTTAAGGTTTTACATCTCATGTACAGAAAAATTTGGGACTAGAGGAATTTGAGAACATAAAACAGTATGGGGTGTTGACAATCAAAGGCAGGTCACCATCTTGGTTATCCTATTTCTAATCCTGGTTGATACTATCTAAAAGATGACCTTCACAACAGGATGCTTTTTTAATATTGCTTAATTTGGAGTAAGAATAGTGTATAACAGATTTCAAATATTTTTTTAAAGGAATAAAATCTGCCCAATTTTGAACTCTCTACACATCAATGGAGAGAAAAAATGTTAAAATATTTTTCATCAAATAAAATAAGAGATACTAAAATTTTCCTAACTTGAATATTCTTTAAAGGAGAAATGGAGAAAAAACAATTTTAAAAAGCATTCTCAAGGCAAGGCGTGGTGGCTCTTGCCTGTAATCTCAGCACTTTGGGAGGCCGAGGCAGGGGGATCACTTGAGCTTAGGAGTTCAAGGCTAGCCTGGACAACATGGGGAAATTCTGTCTCTACAAAAAATACACAAATTAGCCAGGTATGGTCGTGTGCACCTGTAGTCCCGGCTACTCAGGAGGCTGAGGTGGGAGGCTGGCTTGAACCCGGGACACAGTGGTTGCAGTGAGCCAAGATCACACCACTGCGCTCCAGCCTGGTTGATAAAGCCAAACTTTGTCTCTCAAAACAAAACAAAAAAAAGGCCAGATGGTACCTAAAATTATATTATCAAAAGGGAAAATTTCTGATTTCCAAGTTCGTGCTTAACAAAATAAAATTTTATCACAGATTTGGTCACTGATTTTATATTTCCATTTGTTGTTATACAAACTTTTTGCTAAATTTGCCTTATTTTAGCTTCAATAATAAACAATATAAATCTGTAGTTTGCTGTCTTTCAGAGATTTAAAAAGAAATAAAACTTACCTGAAGCCAAGTGTGGTGGCTCACACCTGTAATCCCAGCCCTTTGGGAAGCCAAGACAGGCGGATCACTTGAGGTCAGGAGTTCGAGATCAGCCTGGCCAAAAGGGTGAAACCCCATCTCTACTAAAAATTAAAAATTAGCTGGGCATGGTGGCAGGCACCTGTACTCTAGCCTCGGTGACAGAGCAAGACTCCATCTCAAACAAAACAAAACAATAAACAAAAAAAACTTACCTGAATTTTCCCAAGAAGGTACACTAATCCCTTTCAGAATATTTTAGAATATTTTTCAAGTATAAAAGCTTCTAAGTTTTTAACAGCTTTATTGAGATTTAATCGAAATACAATAAAATGCACTTATTTTAAAATGTGCAATGTGACAAGTTTTGGCATGTGTATACACACCATCACCAAAATCAAAATAAAGGTATTCACAATTGTGAGTTTCCTTTCTGTCTTTTTTGTAATCTTTCCTCCTGCCTCCCCCTATCCCCAGGAAACCACTGATCAACTGTTTGTCACTACAGATCAGTTAGCATTTTCTATAATTCTATGTAAGTGGAATCATGCAGTACATATTCTTTTTTCCTGACATACTTAGAAAATTGAGTATAATTATTTTAAGATCCATCTATGCTATTGCATGTATCGAGTTCCTTTTTTACTGCTTAATAGAAATTCACTGTAGAATACACTACAATTTGTTGATCCACTCACCTGTTGCTGGACATTGGGTTGTGTCTGTGTGACTATTGCAACTAAAGCTAACATGAACATTTGTGTTCAGGGCTTTGTATTCAGGTGTTTTCATTTTCCTTGATTAAATATGTAGGAATGGAATAACTAGGCCATATGGTAGAGGCTTAACATTTTAAGAAAGTGCTAAATTATTTTCCAAAATTATTATACCACTTTATTTACCCACTGCCAATGTATGAAAGTACTAGCTGTTCCCATGATGAGTCCTATAAATTTCAGATATTGTATCAGGTATATAGTATTAATAGTATCTAACTGCTAGAAAGTGTATGTGTCCCCTAAAATTCCTATGTTGAAATCTAATCAGAAATGCCATGGTAGTAGGAGGTGGGGCATCTGGGAGGTGATGAGGTCATGAGGATGGAGCCTTCAAGAATAGGATCAGTGCCCTTGTCCCTCCTGCCATGTGAGGACACAAAGACGACAGCCATCTATTAACCAGGAAGCATCTTCCAACAGACATCAAACACACTGGCGTCTTAATCTTAGACTTCCCAGTCTCCAGAATTATAAGAAATACATTTGTGGTTTATGAGCCACCCAGTTAATGGTACACTTTATAGCAAACCAGTGGGACTAACACACTCACTGTAATCTTAATTTGCACCTCCCTAATGGGTATTTGTTATACTCATGCATTCTTTGGATTAGTATCTGTTCAGACCATTTCCGTCCTTTAAAAATGGATTATTTCCTTATTATTTACTTTTCAGAGTCATTTTCATCTTTGTTCTGTATTTTGATGAAGTAAAATTTATCAATTTCTTCCATAGATTGTGTTTTAGTGTCTAAGAAATGTTTGCCTAATAAACAACATTTTCTCCCATGTTTTCTTCTAAAAGCTGTATAAAGTTTTACATTTAGGTCTACATTGAGCTATTTTTTTAATAGGGTACTATATATAGACTGTAGTTACTTTGTGTGTTGGGGGCAGGTTGAAGGAGCAATGGATATCCAATTGTTCCACAATCAACTGTTAGAAAGACTATCATTTTAAAAAATCTAGCTAAATTGCCTTTGCACCTTGACTGGAAAGCAACTGACCATATATCTGAAGAACTATTTCTGGCCATTAATCTGCCACAATGGTCTACTTAGCTATCTTTATGCCAATACAATACTTTAAACTACCATAGTTTTGTAATAAGTTTTGAAACCAAGTTCTTTTTGCTTTTTTTTTCAAGGTTGTTTGCATTTCTATATAAATTTTAGAAACAGCTTGTCAGCTGTTACAAAAAAGCCTGCTGAGACTTTGACTGTGATTGTGTTAAATCCATAGGATCAATTTGAGAAGAACTGACATTTTAACCATATGTATTTTTTTGAGACAGGGTCTCGCTCTGTCATCTAGGCTGGAGTGCAGGGGCGCAAACATGGATCACTGCAGCCTTAACCTCCTGGGCTCAGGCAATCCTCCTGCCTCAGCTTCCCAATGTAGCTGGGACCACAGGCACACGCCACCATGCCCAGCTAATTTTTTTATTATTTGTAGAGACGAGGTCTCACTTTGTTGCCCAAGTTGGTTTTAAACTCCTAGTCTTAAGTGATCCTTACACCTTGGCCTTTCAATGTGCTGGGATTATAGGCATGAGCCATTGCACCTGGCCCATTTCAACAATATTAGGTCTTCTACCTGAAGAACATTTAATTAGGACTTCAAGTTCTCTCAGTGGTGTTTGGTAGTCTTCAGTGTAGAGCTTTTGCACCTTTTGTCAGACTTTTCCCATGGAATTACATATATTTTTATACTACTGTGTAAATTGTATTGCTTTCAAATTTCAATTTCCCATTGCTCATTAGTATACAGAAATACAATTTAGTTGTGTATGTTAATCATGTATCCTACTACCTTGCTAAACTAACTTATTCTAGTAGCAAGATTCCGCAGAATTTTCTATATAGATGATCATGACATCTGCAAATAAAGACAGTTTCACTTCTTTCTTTCCCATCTAGATGTCTTTCACTTCTTTTTCTGGCCTTATAGTACATCAAAATACAATGTTAAATGAAATCTGTGAAAGCAGACATCCCCGTGTTGTTCCTGATGTTGGAGGAAAAACATTCAGTGTTTCACCAAACAGCATGTTGTTAAATGTAGTTTTTTCATAGGAACCCTATGAGGAAATTCTCTTTTATTCCAAGTTTGCTGAGAATTTCTATTAAGAATGGATGTCAAAAGCTTTTTCTAAATCCCCTGAGATAACCATACGATTTTCCTTTTTTGTTCTATTAATATATTGAATTACATGAACTGTTTTCCATTCCTGAGATAAAGCTCAGTAGGTCAAGATGTATCATCCCCTTAATATATTGTTGGATTCCATTTGAAAATTTGTGAAGACTTTTTATAACTATGTTCACAAGGAATACTGGACAGTAATTTCATTTTCTTGTAATGTCTTGCCTACTTTTCGCAACAGGGTAATGCCATGCTGACAGAATGAACTGATAAGTATGTCCTGCTCTCCAATTTTCTGAAAGGGTATGTATGGAACTGAGATAATTTTTTTCTTAAACATATAGTAGAATTTCAACAGTGAAGCCATCTGGGCCTGCAGTTTTGTCAGAAGGTTTAAAAGTTCAATTTCTTTAAATATAGGACTATTCGGGTTACCTGTTTCTTCTTGAGTAAGCTCTGGTAGTTTGCTAGTTTCAAATAATTTGTGCATTTCTTCAAAAGGTGAATATTATTGGCAAAAAGTTAATTATTATATTTGCTTATTATCCTTCAAATATCTGTACTCTGTAGTGATGTCACCTTTTTTGTTCTTGATATTGGTAATTTGTACAGAATCAGATTTCTTTCTAGTATGATCACCCTTCTGCTTGAAGAATTTCTTTTAACACTGTAGCTAAGGCCTATTTGCAATAAATTCTTTCCATTTTTACTACGCCTAAAATGGTATATGTCTACTGGGTATAGAATTCTAGGTTGACAAGTATAGGTCCCCCTTGAGCATTTCAAAGCACTTGCTCTGTCTTATCCATAGCAAGGTTTCAGATGAAAAACCTGCTGTCATCCTCTCTTTGTTCCTTTGTGCATAATTTGTCTTTTGTTTTCTGTTGTTTTTTTATCACTGACTTTAATCAATTTGATTATAGAGTACTTCTGGGTAGTTTCTGTACTCAGGATTAACTGATCTTTTTTTTTTTTTTTTTGAGATGGGGTCTCACTCTGTCACCCAGGCTGGAATGCAGTGGTGTGATCTTGGCTCACTGCAACCTCCATCTCCTGGGCTCAAGTGATCCTCCCACTTCAGTCTCCCAAGTAGCTGGGACTACAGGCACGTGCCACAACTCCTGGCTTTTTTTTTTTTTTAACTTTCTGGTACAGATACGGTTTCGCCATGTTG
>NW_022317471.1:0-5399 GCF_002776525.5 Piliocolobus tephrosceles
GGATACTTTTAGTTAATTTCATATCTACAGAAACAATGCTAATGACTAGTCTGCTGTTAATAAATATGTGGGTAAGTCTGTGTTCGAGGTTCTCAGCTCGAAAGGCTGTGACACCTCTGGTTTCCCACTTCACACCTCTGTATTTCTGTGTGTGAGTCTTTAATTCCTCCAGGGCCACTGGTTTAGACTGAGCTGATCTCAGCAAGTGGCGCCCAATGTGGGGCTCAAATCCAGGCCCAAGGGTCACCACAGTGATGGTTGAAGGACAGCCAAGTACTCTTAAAGCAATCCCTATCGTGAGTAAGTAAGGGAGCTTGGAAGAAGCATCAAGTTAACGGTGGGGCAAGTTTGGGGTCTGGTTCATTTCACCTTGCAACTTTTTCACAGTAATGAGAAGGAAGGAGAGTATAGTGAAGTAACAAAAGAGGTTACAGAGCCATTTATTTGCCAGCTAAAGCTAAAGCAGCAAAGGAAGGAGAGGTTCATTCCAGCCCTTCTGCCTATCCCCTCATTATTATTTTGAAGAAAATAATGCCCCAGATCTTTATTTTCCCAAGGACACTGGGTAAAAAGTAGTTGCCCTTGTGAATGTCTGAGCAGCACCTCAAGTGACTGCTATTAGTTCTATTCAAGCAAGAATTCAGCAAGCTAGACAAGAGGGTGCTTTAGAGGCTTGGCTTGTTAGAATACACCCTGAAGATCAACAGGGAAATATTACAGCTACATTTGAGCCTTTTCCTTTTAAATTACGCAAAGAGTTAAAACAAGCAATAAGTCAGTATGGATCAGTTTCTCTTTTTGTAATGGGACTATTAAAGAATGTTACTGTGTCCAGTCAGATGATTCCTACAGACTGGAACACTCTTATTCAAGCTTGTCTAACTCCTGCTCAGTTCTTACAATTTAAAACTTGGTTGGCAGATGAAGCTTCCATTCAGGCTGCTCACAATGCCCAGGCCCAACCTCAAATTAATATAACTACAGACTACGTTTTGGGGGTTGGCACCTGGGCTGGTTTAGATGTGAAACTGGTCATGCAGAATGAAGTTATGGAACACATTAGAGGAGTGTGCATTAGAGCTTGGGAAAAAATCACTTCAGGTGGGGAACAATGCCCTTCCTTTAGTGGTATAAAACAGAGGGACCAAGGTAACCATATGTTGATTTTATAGCTCGGTCACAGGGATCGCTTAAAAAGATGATTGCAGATTTGGTTGGTCAGGATGTACAGTTGCAGTTATTAGCATTCAACAATTGTAATCCTGATTGACAAGCTGCTCTGCTACCTATCAGAGAGAAAGCACATTTACTTGGTTATATCAAGGCCTGTGATTGTATCAGAGGTGATCTGCATAAAGTTACCTTGTTGGCATAGGCAATGGCAGGACTGAGAGTGGATAAAGGAAATACTCCATTTCCTGGAGCTTGTTTTAACTGTGTGAAGCATGGTCATACTAAAAAAGAATGTGGAAAAAATGAGTGAGTCAGGCTGCTAGATAGGGGAAAAAAGAAAACTGTTGAGCCTGAAATATTTCCAAAACGTAAAAATGGAAAACACTGCACTAGTCAGTGTCACTCTAAGTTTGATAAAGAAGGGAACCCGATTTCGTGAAAGGCCATGAGAGGCCCATCTCCCACCGCATTCTAAACAAGGGCATTTCCACCTCAACCCTGTACAATGTCTGTCTCCCACTGCAGCTGGCAGTACTGCAGTAGATTTATGCTGCACAAAAGCTATGAGTTTTCTGCCTAGGGAAGCCTCACAAAAGGTCCCAACAGAAATCTGTGGACCTTGCCAGCAAGGACAAGAGGATTACTTTTAGGAAGGTCTAGTGTAAGTTTAAAAGGTGTGCAAATACTTACAGGAGTCATTGATTCAGATTACAATGGGAAATTCAAATTGTTATATCTACTTCTGTTCCCCGGGAAGCAGAGCCAGGAGAGTGCATAGCATAGCTCCTGATTGTGCCTATGTGGGAATGGGAAAAAGTGAAATTAAATGAACAGGAGGATATGGAATCACAAATAACAAGGCAAAGCAGCTTATTGGGTAAATCAAATTACTGATAAACATCCTACTTGTGAGATAACTATTCAAGGAAAGAAATTTAAAGGTTTAGTAGATATAGAAGTGGACATTTCAATCATTTCTCTACAGCACTGGCTGTCCACATGGCCAATTCAACCCATTCAATTTAACATAGTTGGAGTTGGTAAAGCCACTGAAGTATATCAAAGTAGTTATATTTTGCATTGTGAGGGGCCTGATGGCCAACCTAGGACTATTCAACCAATTATAACTTCTGTATAAATTTATGGGGACAAGATTTATCACAACAGTAGGGAGCACAAGTTCTAATTCCAGAACAATTATATAGCCTTCAAAGTCAAAATATAATGCAGGAAATCGGATATGTCCCTGGTATGGAACTGGAAAAATATTTGCAAGCTTTGAAATAACCGCTTCAAGCAGAAAAACAAAGTTCCCATCAAAGATTAGTAAATAACTTTTGATGGAGGCTATTGTTAAGCCTCCAGAACCTATACCTTTTAAAATGGTTAATAGATAAGCCAATTTGGATAGAACAATGGCTTCTCAGTAAAGAAAAATTGGAGGCTTTAGAGAAATTAATTGCTGACAGCTAGAAAATGGGCACATAGCTCCAACATCTTCTCCTTGAAATTATCCAGTTTTCGTAATTAAGAAAAAAATCAGGAAAATGGAGAATTTAAACTGACTTAAGAGCCATCAATTCAGTTATACAACCTATGGGAGCATTACAGCCAGGATTGCCTTCTCCTGCTATAATTCAAAAAAATTAGCCTTTAATAGATTCAAAAGACTGTTTCTTCACTATCCCTTTAGCTGAGCAAGACTGTGAATGGTTTGCTTTTACAATTCCTGCAATAAACAACCCGCAGCCTGCTAAGTGTTACAATGGGAAAGTGTTGCCACAGGGCATGTTAAACGGTCCAACTATCTGCCAGACATATGTGGGGCAAGCAATTGAACTATTCGTAAAAAATTTTCACAATGTTATATTATTCAATATACAGATGATATATTTTTTGCTGCCCCACTTGAGAAATATTATTCCAATGTTATGATCACTTGCAAACTTATATCTCTCACACTGGTTTAATTATAGCTCCTGACAAAATTCAGACTACTACTCCTTACTCTTACTTGGGGAACTTAGTAAATGACACTACCATTGTGCAACACAAAGTAACTATACATAGGGACAAATTAAAAGCGTTAAATGAGTTTCAAATTTACTAGGGGATATTAATTGGATATGACCTGCTCCAGGCAGTCCTAGCTATGCCATGAGCAATCTGTTTTCTATCTTTAGAGGAAATCCTAGTCTCACTAGCCCTCAGCAATTAATAAAAGAGGCTGAGGCAGAGTTACAACTGATTGAAGAGCAAGTCCATAAAACTCAGAAAAATAGACTAGATCCAGAGAAGACTCTAGATTTGCTAATATTTTTAACTCAACATTTACCTACTAGTGTTATTGTCCAAGAAGAGGACTTAGTAGAGTCGCTTTTTCTTTCACATAGTAATTCATGGACTCTCACTCTTTATTTAGATCAAATCACTACTATGATAGGGATTGTGGGAACTCAGATTGTTTAATTACATGAATATGATCCTGGAAAATTATTGTCCCTCTCATGAAGGCACAAATATAGGAAGCTTTTATAAATAGTCTTACTTGGCAAACACATTTAGCTGACTTTCTGGGTATTCTTGGTAATCATTTTCTTAAAATGAGGTTATTTCAGTTTTTGAAATTAACTAGTTGGATTCTCCCTAAAATAACTAAATTTTATATGTGGTTCATTCCACACAGTTAATTGAAAATGCTCAGTTATGGTTTCATACAGAAGAACAACCGATGACAAAAACAAAAAAGGAAGATAAATAGGGATTACAGGACAATCCATACCATACACAATTGAATCTATCATCATTTGGTGAAAAGATCCAATAACAAAAGGTTGGGAAATAGGTAAAACAATAACTTGAGGTAGAGGTTATGCTTATACTACTCTAGACAAAAATCAACAACCAGTTTGGATACCATCAAGACACCTGAAACCTTATCACGAGCCAAATGTCAAGGAAGAGACCCTGGGAGGATCCCAAAGACTCCCTGTCTGCAGGCACGTTGAGGCTGACGCTAAGGAGGACCCCAACTGTCATAAGCAACACCCATTGAACACAGCCACCCACTGGGGACTGATAAAGAAGCTGTCACAGATGGCAGAAGAAACCCTGAGGAAAGCAGGACAACAAGTCACAATTAATAATTTAATGGTAGCTATGAGAGCAGTTATCACCACTGCCATAAGTATTCCTTCGATAAGCACTGGTAATAATGCCTGGATGCAATCACTCTATGACATAGTTGCACATGCTTACTGATCTCAGTATTTATCATAATAAATGTTGCTATAATTGAGGAATATCACCCTTTAAAATCTATTTTGTAAACAGGATTGGACCCAGTTAGAAAAAATGAACGTACTTGTTTAGGAAGATTGCTTTGCAAAACAGGCAGAGTTGCTGCGCAATGATTCCATAGGAATCATTATTAATTGGTGTCCTAAGGGGATTTTTAGCTTGAATTGCACCTCTCAGTCTGTGTGCCACAGTCACACTATGTTCAGATGATCTGAACAAAACAGTCAGATGGTAGAAATGATAAGAAGTCTGACAAAAGTTCCTATTATCTGGAACCATGGTGCTATAGTGGCACCTCAACCTCAAATGATATGGCCTGCTCTAGGAGCTAAACATAAGGATTTATGAAAACTAATAACTGCTCTTAAAAAGATCAAAGTTTGAGAAAGAATAAAAAAGCATCTAGAAGGACACTCTACAAGCTTGTCTTTGGATATAGCAAAATTAAAATATATATATTTAAAGCTTCCCAGGCACACCTGATCTTAATGCCAGGAACTGAAGTGCTTAAATGAGCTGCAGACAAATTAGGAGTTAGTAACCCATTAAAATGAATAAAAACACTTGGAAGCTCTGTGATTTCAATGATGGTTGTGCTCTTAATCTATGTTGTCCTTGTATAGTCTGCAGATGCGGACCCCGAGTCCTGTGAGAAGTGGCTCACCCTGACAAAGCTGCCCTTACTTTTATCTCTTTTCAAATCAAAGAAGGAAGACATGCTGGGAGCATATGGGAATGACGGCAAGGAACACCTGGCCTGCCCAGGATGGAAAATAGCTTAAAGGCATTCTTAAGCCACAAACAAAAGAATGAGCGATCTGTGTCTTAAGGGTGTGTTCCTGCTGCAATTAATTAGACCTATCCCTTTGTTTCCCATACTGGATACTTTTAGTTAATTTCATATCTACAGAAACAATGCTAATGAC
>NW_022317472.1:0-5399 GCF_002776525.5 Piliocolobus tephrosceles
GTCATTAGCATTGTTTCTGTAGATATGAAATTAACTAAAAGTATCCAGTATGGGAAACAAAGGGATAGGTCTAATTAATTGCAGCAGGAACACACCCTTAAGACACAGATCGCTCATTCTTTTGTTTGTGGCTTAAGAATGCCTTTAAGCTATTTTCCATCCTGGGCAGGCCAGGTGTTCCTTGCCGTCATTCCCATATGCTCCCAGCATGTCTTCCTTCTTTGATTTGAAAAGAGATAAAAGTAAGGGCAGCTTTGTCAGGGTGAGCCACTTCTCACAGGACTCGGGGTCCGCATCTGCAGACTATACAAGGACAACATAGATTAAGAGCACAACCATCATTGAAATCACAGAGCTTCCAAGTGTTTTTATTCATTTTAATGGGTTACTAACTCCTAATTTGTCTGCAGCTCATTTAAGCACTTCAGTTCCTGGCATTAAGATCAGGTGTGCCTGGGAAGCTTTAAATATATATATTTTAATTTTGCTATATCCAAAGACAAGCTTGTAGAGTGTCCTTCTAGATGCTTTTTTATTCTTTCTCAAACTTTGATCTTTTTAAGAGCAGTTATTAGTTTTCATAAATCCTTATGTTTAGCTCCTAGAGCAGGCCATATCATTTGAGGTTGAGGTGCCACTATAGCACCATGGTTCCAGATAATAGGAACTTTTGTCAGACTTCTTATCATTTCTACCATCTGACTGTTTTGTTCAGATCATCTGAACATAGTGTGACTGTGGCACACAGACTGAGAGGTGCAATTCAAGCTAAAAATCCCCTTAGGACACCAATTAATAATGATTCCTATGGAATCATTGCGCAGCAACTCTGCCTGTTTTGCAAAGCAATCTTCCTAAACAAGTACGTTCATTTTTTCTAACTGGGTCCAATCCTGTTTACAAAATAGATTTTAAAGGGTGATATTCCTCAATTATAGCAACATTTATTATGATAAATACTGAGATCAGTAAGCATGTGCAACTATGTCATAGAGTGATTGCATCCAGGCATTATTACCAGTGCTTATCGAAGGAATACTTATGGCAGTGGTGATAACTGCTCTCATAGCTACCATTAAATTATTAATTGTGACTTGTTGTCCTGCTTTCCTCAGGGTTTCTTCTGCCATCTGTGACAGCTTCTTTATCAGTCCCCAGTGGGTGGCTGTGTTCAATGGGTGTTGCTTATGACAGTTGGGGTCCTCCTTAGCGTCAGCCTCAACGTGCCTGCAGACAGGGAGTCTTTGGGATCCTCCCAGGGTCTCTTCCTTGACATTTGGCTCGTGATAAGGTTTCAGGTGTCTTGATGGTATCCAAACTGGTTGTTGATTTTTGTCTAGAGTAGTATAAGCATAACCTCTACCTCAAGTTATTGTTTTACCTATTTCCCAACCTTTTGTTATTGGATCTTTTCACCAAATGATGATAGATTCAATTGTGTATGGTATGGATTGTCCTGTAATCCCTATTTATCTTCCTTTTTTGTTTTTGTCATCGGTTGTTCTTCTGTATGAAACCATAACTGAGCATTTTCAATTAACTGTGTGGAATGAACCACATATAAAATTTAGTTATTTTAGGGAGAATCCAACTAGTTAATTTCAAAAACTGAAATAACCTCATTTTAAGAAAATGATTACCAAGAATACCCAGAAAGTCAGCTAAATGTGTTTGCCAAGTAAGACTATTTATAAAAGCTTCCTATATTTGTGCCTTCATGAGAGGGACAATAATTTTCCAGGATCATATTCATGTAATTAAACAATCTGAGTTCCCACAATCCCTATCATAGTAGTGATTTGATCTAAATAAAGAGTGAGAGTCCATGAATTACTATGTGAAAGAAAAAGCGACTCTACTAAGTCCTCTTCTTGGACAATAACACTAGTAGGTAAATGTTGAGTTAAAAATATTAGCAAATCTAGAGTCTTCTCTGGATCTAGTCTATTTTTCTGAGTTTTATGGACTTGCTCTTCAATCAGTTGTAACTCTGCCTCAGCCTCTTTTATTAATTGCTGAGGGCTAGTGAGACTAGGATTTCCTCTAAAGATAGAAAACAGATTGCTCATGGCATAGCTAGGACTGCCTGGAGCAGGTCATATCCAATTAATATCCCCTAGTAAATTTGAAACTCATTTAACGCTTTTAATTTGTCCCTATGTATAGTTACTTTGTGTTGCACAATGGTAGTGTCATTTACTAAGTTCCCCAAGTAAGAGTAAGGAGTAGTAGTCTGAATTTTGTCAGGAGCTATAATTAAACCAGTGTGAGAGATATAAGTTTGCAAGTGATCATAACATTGGAATAATATTTCTCAAGTGGGGCAGCAAAAAATATATCATCTGTATATTGAATAATATAACATTGTGAAAATTTTTTACGAATAGTTCAATTGCTTGCCCCACATATGTCTGGCAGATAGTTGGACCGTTTAACATGCCCTGTGGCAACACTTTCCCATTGTAACACTTAGCAGGCTGCGGGTTGTTTATTGCAGGAATTGTAAAAGCAAACCATTCACAGTCTTGCTCAGCTAAAGGGATAGTGAAGAAACAGTCTTTTGAATCTATTAAAGGCTAATTTTTTTGAATTATAGCAGGAGAAGGCAATCCTGGCTGTAATGCTCCCATAGGTTGTATAACTGAATTGATGGCTCTTAAGTCAGTTTAAATTCTCCATTTTCCTGATTTTTTTCTTAATTACGAAAACTGGATAATTTCAAGGAGAAGATGTTGGAGCTATGTGCCCATTTTCTAGCTGTCAGCAATTAATTTCTCTAAAGCCTCCAATTTTTCTTTACTGAGAAGCCATTGTTCTATCCAAATTGGCTTATCTATTAACCATTTTAAAAGGTATAGGTTCTGGAGGCTTAACAATAGCCTCCATCAAAAGTTATTTACTAATCTTTGATGGGAACTTTGTTTTTCTGCTTGAAGCGGTTATTTCAAAGCTTGCAAATATTTTTCCAGTTCCATACCAGGGACATATCCGATTTCCTGCATTATATTTTGACTTTGAAGGCTATATAATTGTTCTGGAATTAGAACTTGTGCTCCCTACTGTTGTGATAAATCTTGTCCCCATAAATTTATACAGAAGTTATAATTGGTTGAATAGTCCTAGGTTGGCCATCAGGCCCCTCACAATGCAAAATATAACTACTTTGATATACTTCAGTGGCTTTACCAACTCCAACTATGTTAAATTGAATGGGTTGAATTGGCCATGTGGACAGCCAGTGCTGTAGAGAAATGATTGAAATGTCCACTTCTATATCTACTAAACCTTTAAATTTCTTTCCTTGAATAGTTATCTCACAAGTAGGATGTTTATCAGTAATTTGATTTACCCAATAAGCTGCTTTGCCTTGTTATTTGTGATTCCATATCCTCCTGTTCATTTAATTTCACTTTTTCCCATTCCCACATAGGCACAATCAGGAGCTATGCTATGCACTCTCCTGGCTCTGCTTCCCGGGGAACAGAAGTAGATATAACAATTTGAATTTCCCATTGTAATCTGAATCAATGACTCCTGTAAGTATTTGCACACCTTTTAAACTTACACTAGACCTTCCTAAAAGTAATCCTCTTGTCCTTGCTGGCAAGGTCCACAGATTTCTGTTGGGACCTTTTGTGAGGCTTCCCTAGGCAGAAAACTCATAGCTTTTGTGCAGCATAAATCTACTGCAGTACTGCCAGCTGCAGTGGGAGACAGACATTGTACAGGGTTGAGGTGGAAATGCCCTTGTTTAGAATGCGGTGGGAGATGGGCCTCTCATGGCCTTTCACGAAATCGGGTTCCCTTCTTTATCAAACTTAGAGTGACACTGACTAGTGCAGTGTTTTCCATTTTTACGTTTTGGAAATATTTCAGGCTCAACAGTTTTCTTTTTTCCCCTATCTAGCAGCCTGACTCACTCATTTTTTCCACATTCTTTTTTAGTATGACCATGCTTCACACAGTTAAAACAAGCTCCAGGAAATGGAGTATTTCCTTTATCCACTCTCAGTCCTGCCATTGCCTATGCCAACAAGGTAACTTTATGCAGATCACCTCTGATACAATCACAGGCCTTGATATAACCAAGTAAATGTGCTTTCTCTCTGATAGGTAGCAGAGCAGCTTGTCAATCAGGATTACAATTGTTGAATGCTAATAACTGCAACTGTACATCCTGACCAACCAAATCTGCAATCATCTTTTTAAGCGATCCCTGTGACCGAGCTATAAAATCAACATATGGTTACCTTGGTCCCTCTGTTTTATACCACTAAAGGAAGGGCATTGTTCCCCACCTGAAGTGATTTTTTCCCAAGCTCTAATGCACACTCCTCTAATGTGTTCCATAACTTCATTCTGCATGACCAGTTTCACATCTAAACCAGCCCAGGTGCCAACCCCCAAAACGTAGTCTGTAGTTATATTAATTTGAGGTTGGGCCTGGGCATTGTGAGCAGCCTGAATGGAAGCTTCATCTGCCAACCAAGTTTTAAATTGTAAGAACTGAGCAGGAGTTAGACAAGCTTGAATAAGAGTGTTCCAGTCTGTAGGAATCATCTGACTGGACACAGTAACATTCTTTAATAGTCCCATTACAAAAAGAGAAACTGATCCATACTGACTTATTGCTTGTTTTAACTCTTTGCGTAATTTAAAAGGAAAAGGCTCAAATGTAGCTGTAATATTTCCCTGTTGATCTTCAGGGTGTATTCTAACAAGCCAAGCCTCTAAAGCACCCTCTTGTCTAGCTTGCTGAATTCTTGCTTGAATAGAACTAATAGCAGTCACTTGAGGTGCTGCTCAGACATTCACAAGGGCAACTACTTTTTACCCAGTGTCCTTGGGAAAATAAAGATCTGGGGCATTATTTTCTTCAAAATAATAATGAGGGGATAGGCAGAAGGGCTGGAATGAACCTCTCCTTCCTTTGCTGCTTTAGCTTTAGCTGGCAAATAAATGGCTCTGTAACCTCTTTTGTTACTTCACTATACTCTCCTTCCTTCTCATTACTGTGAAAAAGTTGCAAGGTGAAATGAACCAGACCCCAAACTTGCCCCACCGTTAACTTGATGCTTCTTCCAAGCTCCCTTACTTACTCACGATAGGGATTGCTTTAAGAGTACTTGGCTGTCCTTCAACCATCACTGTGGTGACCCTTGGGCCTGGATTTGAGCCCCACATTGGGCGCCACTTGCTGAGATCAGCTCAGTCTAAACCAGTGGCCCTGGAGGAATTAAAGACTCACACACAGAAATACAGAGGTGTGAAGTGGGAAACCAGAGGTGTCACAGCCTTTCGAGCTGAGAACCTCGAACACAGACTTACCCACATATTTATTAACAGCAGACTAGTCATTAGCATTGTTTCTGTAGATATGAAATTAACTAAAAGTATCC
>NW_022317473.1:0-1200 GCF_002776525.5 Piliocolobus tephrosceles
ATTCCCCAAAAAGAGTGCTAACAAACTGATCCATGAAAAGAATTGTAAAACTCTGTGAGATGAATTAACACATCACAAAGCCGTTTCTCAGAAAGCATCTTTCTACTTTTTCTATGAGGATATTTAATATGTCACATAAGCTTCTATGTGCTCCACAATATCCCATTGCAGATTGCCAGAAGACAGTGTTAGCAAACTACTCAATGTAAAGAATAGTGTAATGCTGTCAGATGAATTCACACATCACCAAGCAGTGTCACAGAAAGCTGCTTTCTGGTTTTTATCTGAGGCTATTTCCTTTTTCATCACAAGCTTCAATGTTGTCCCAAATATCCTTTGCAGAGTTCACGAAAACAGTGTTAGCAAACTTCTTCATGAAAAGAAAGGTGTAAATCTGTGAGATGAATTCACACATCACAAAGAACTTTCTCAGAAAGCTTCTTTCTAGTTTTTATCTGAGTATATTTCCTTTGTCACCATAGGCTTCAATGTGATCAAAATATCCCTTCTCAGATTCTCCCAAAACAGTGCAAACAAACTGCTCCATGGAATGAATCACGTAACTATGTGAGATGAAATAAAACATCACAAAGCCATTTCTCAGAAGGATTCTTTCTAGTTTTTATATGAGGATATTTCCTTTTCCAACATAGGCTTCAATGTGCTCCCAAATACACCTTCTCAGACACCACCACACTTGTGATACCAAAGTGCTCCCTCAACAGAAACATTTAGCTCTGAGATGAATGTTCACATCACAAAGGAGTTTCTCAGAAATTTTCTCTCCAGTTTTTACCTGAAGATATTTCCTCTTTTGCCATTGGACTCTATGCGCTCCCGAATATCCCTTTGCAGATTCCACAAATGCAGGATTACCAAATTGCTCAATGAAAGCAAAATTGAAACTCTGTGTGATGAATTCACCCATCACAAAGCAGTTTCTAAGAAAGCTTCTTTCTAGTTCAAATCTGAGTATATTTCCTTTATAACCATAGGCTTCAATGTGCTCCCAAATATCTACTCTCAGATACCACAAAAACAGGGATGCCAAAGTGTTCAATTAAACAAAAAGATAAACTCTTTCAGATGAATATATACATCACGAAACCGTTTCTGAAAAAGTTTCTCTCCAGTTTTTATCTGAAGTTATTTCCTCTTTCACCGTAGACCAGTAGGAGCTCCCGAATATCTCATTGCAGA
>NW_022317474.1:0-1200 GCF_002776525.5 Piliocolobus tephrosceles
TCTGCAATGAGATATTCGGGAGCTCCTACTGGTCTACGGTGAAAGAGGAAATAACTTCAGATAAAAACTGGAGAGAAACTTTTTCAGAAACGGTTTCGTGATGTATATATTCATCTGAAAGAGTTTATCTTTTTGTTTAATTGAACACTTTGGCATCCCTGTTTTTGTGGTATCTGAGAGTAGATATTTGGGAGCACATTGAAGCCTATGGTTATAAAGGAAATATACTCAGATTTGAACTAGAAAGAAGCTTTCTTAGAAACTGCTTTGTGATGGGTGAATTCATCACACAGAGTTTCAATTTTGCTTTCATTGAGCAATTTGGTAATCCTGCATTTGTGGAATCTGCAAAGGGATATTCGGGAGCGCATAGAGTCCAATGGCAAAAGAGGAAATATCTTCAGGTAAAAACTGGAGAGAAAATTTCTGAGAAACTCCTTTGTGATGTGAACATTCATCTCAGAGCTAAATGTTTCTGTTGAGGGAGCACTTTGGTATCACAAGTGTGGTGGTGTCTGAGAAGGTGTATTTGGGAGCACATTGAAGCCTATGTTGGAAAAGGAAATATCCTCATATAAAAACTAGAAAGAATCCTTCTGAGAAATGGCTTTGTGATGTTTTATTTCATCTCACATAGTTACGTGATTCATTCCATGGAGCAGTTTGTTTGCACTGTTTTGGGAGAATCTGAGAAGGGATATTTTGATCACATTGAAGCCTATGGTGACAAAGGAAATATACTCAGATAAAAACTAGAAAGAAGCTTTCTGAGAAAGTTCTTTGTGATGTGTGAATTCATCTCACAGATTTACACCTTTCTTTTCATGAAGAAGTTTGCTAACACTGTTTTCGTGAACTCTGCAAAGGATATTTGGGACAACATTGAAGCTTGTGATGAAAAAGGAAATAGCCTCAGATAAAAACCAGAAAGCAGCTTTCTGTGACACTGCTTGGTGATGTGTGAATTCATCTGACAGCATTACACTATTCTTTACATTGAGTAGTTTGCTAACACTGTCTTCTGGCAATCTGCAATGGGATATTGTGGAGCACATAGAAGCTTATGTGACATATTAAATATCCTCATAGAAAAAGTAGAAAGATGCTTTCTGAGAAACGGCTTTGTGATGTGTTAATTCATCTCACAGAGTTTTACAATTCTTTTCATGGATCAGTTTGTTAGCACTCTTTTTGGGGAAT
>NW_022317476.1:0-2438 GCF_002776525.5 Piliocolobus tephrosceles
ATTTTTAAAGTTGAATGAAACATAGCTACCTAATTATCTCTTGCAATAATTACATTTTAGGAAATATTACTAAACCAGGAATCGACATTCTTACCATTCCCTGTACTACTTTCATTGTTTTTTATTGGTCGCAACTTATATTTAAGTTCTTAAAAAAATACATATTGCTATTCTATGTATTGAATAGTTAAATTGTATACAAAAATAATGTTTAGCTGTTTGAGTTATATGTTTAATATTTATTTAAAATTGTTATAATTGCATAAATTTTGTATTTATTTTTATATGTTCTAATTTAACTTTTAATAAAAATGCATTTTCATATACCAAAAAATTGTATTAAATGTTTGTTACAATTACTGTAAGTCATACTGCATATATATATTTTTTTATGTATAATTCAATTCACTATTATGAGCATACCCCCACAAATCTTAAAGGTCATTATACATAATTAAATTAAAAAAAACACATAAGCAAATACTAAATATTATTAACCATGGTGTAACCTTTCTTTCATACAAAATGTTTAGCGAATAATATAAGTATTATAAAAAATTAATAAGATCTAGTGTTAATAACAATTTATAATTTCATAATTGTTATTGTGTTTTTTAACATACGTTTAATAGTTCAGTATAGCAATATATCATGTGACTTGACTTAATAAACTGGTGTATATAAACGAAGAAGTCATGAAATTAAAAGCATAAATGGGTTAAAAAAAATCACATTTGTGAAAGATGAATATTTTATAATGCATTTAAAATAATATTATGTTTATACGTATATTAAACAAACTCATAATATTGACGTAGTATTTGAAACAAAAACATATACAAATGAGTACATAAGTGTTTGAATAAATGCAAAAAAAAAAAAAAAAAAAAGAAACTTATTTAAATAAAAAACAACAGTATTAAAATTATTACGGAGTAAATATTTTTACAGTGTTACAATTTGTTTATAATACATATTATTTAATAAAATTTCCTCCCTTTCATAGTTTTGACCCTTGTATAATTTGTCTTACCAAATTTATGTCTATACTAATTTTACATTTAGAGTGTACATATGCTCATAAATACAGTCCTGTTAATGGTAATATGATGACACTAGGTTCAATAAATCCAGTTACAAGAAAAAATACAGAAATCAATAATGGATTAAAAAATGCATAACTAAATAACTTAAATTTTTTTCTAAGTGACAAGTTTATATTTGGATATATTTTATCTTTTGTCATTTTTTTAAGTAACATAATCTTAAATTGTATATTTATTTTATTACTGAGTTTAAATATATTTAAATATTGTGTTTTAATTTTTTATTTATCCTTTTTAAATATTGATTGTCCATGATTATATTGTTGTAACTGCATAATACGTTCCTTAAAGTCTTTTTTTTACTGTTGGTAAGAAATAAATATGTATTTAGTAAGTATAATATCGTGTTGTTATATATTTTAGCATAGTCATTATTACTTATGTGTCTATTTTTTTAATAATTCACAACTTTCGTTTATAATTTGCAAATATCCGTCATTCCAAATGACATCTTTAAAAAAAGCATATAGTTTTATTAAATATTTTTTTAGCAAGTTTTTATTTTCTTTTACTATATACGTTATTCGGGGATCATTTTTGTGAATTAATATTTTAATTAATTCTTTTTTAACATCAATTAAGTAAATTGATTATATATACATATATACATATATGTATATATATTCTTTATTTCATAACAATATCCTTATTGGAGTTATTATCACTAATCATATAGTATTCTAAACGTTCATAGGTTTTATTAATGTCATCATAATTTACTACATAACCATGGTCATCCCGTTCGTTTGTAAATATATAATGTTTAACCAGTTATCTATCATATTTTACTTTTAATATATTTCTTATCCTAGCCTAATAATTAAAAAAACTGACAATAAAAATTAGTAGAATAAATATATAAATATTATTATTCTAAATATACTAATCGTCATTAACCTTGTTACGCATGGAAAACATATAAAATAAATAGTAAGTAGTATTAATATTTTTACTCTGCTGCTATTAGTCCATCTAAAAAAAACAAAATAATGAATAATTTATAAATTGTAGAATTTTATTTTTTTTCTACACATTACTTTATAATAATGATACTATTAATTTTGTTACAATAACTTTATACATTTTATATAATTTTATTGTTTATATACTATTTTTTTTTTTTTTTTTCACTTAAGTATCACGATATATATTTTTGGCAATGTAGCATGTGTCAAGTCATATTAAAAATTATTTTTGATAATAAACAATAAAATAAATATATTTTTTAACATTGAAATAATGACGTAAAAAGTAAAAAACAAAAAACTGCTTGTCATAACGGTACTTACAAAAACAAAATACTATATATGATTAAAAAAGTATTAGGAACAT
>NW_022317482.1:0-2014 GCF_002776525.5 Piliocolobus tephrosceles
GAAAAATCTATTGACCATAAATGTTAGGATGTATTTATGAACTCTTATCATCAGTGGGGCCGATAAGAGGACTGGCATGGGGACCTCAGATACTCATCAGGTTCCTCTCGGGAACGTGGGAGCAGTGATCTTTTGGGGGCCACATGCATCCCCTGCCTTGGGCACTGGATGGTATTATCTTGCTGGAATTCCCTTCCAAATCTGCCAAGAATGTCTTTGAGACAGAGAGACTGATGGGAAGAAAGTGAGCAGGACCAGCTCTAATGAGGTTCAACCGCAGAGGTTTTAGTGTTGGTTGTGCTGTTTGACTTCACTGGGACCCCATCCTCCAATTTCAAACAATTCTCAGAACTCATGATTAGTCCTCAATCTGAGACTTTAGAGAGGTTGGGGGTCCACCCCAGACACCTAAGGGCAACAGAAAGGAAGTGCTGTGTGCCAGCGCTCTACTGTCATTCGTAGTGAAAAGCTTCCTTCTCTTTCCTATTTTTTGTGGTTGGCAAAATATAAAAGGTCTTTCTACTTATTTCAAAAGGAAAAATAGAATGAGGGAGGGAGGGGGAGGAAAAGGGAGAAAGAGAGAGAGATCAGTTCATCTTTGTTTGGGGGGAAACTTTTAGTCTATAACAGCAACAAACATCTATTGTGGTGGTGGCCTCAGCCCTGCTGAAGGAAATCCAGGCCACATTAAAATCTGGGGAATTTGAAATGGCAGTGTTTGTAGTGGCCTGCAGATTTCCACTGGCAATTTCTTTAAAGCCAAAGAGTTATAATTAAAATAGAAATGGATCCAATTATTTCTGCCTCCTGTCTGAAAGGATGTAGCTGGTAATGAGAATCACATGTCTAAATTTCAGCTCCTTCTATTTCCAAGCAAGTTGCCCCATGAGAGAAATTCTTTCTTTTCAGCAAATCTCAGTAAACCACATTTCTCCCTCCTCCTTAGCTACTGTGGTTTTGCACTGATTTTTACAAGTCCCAGCGATGGAACTCAGTCATAGTAAATGTTCTTATTTCTCTCTCCTTTCTACTCTTCATAAGACATGTCAGGGTGATAAGACTTATTTTTTTGTTTCAAAGAGACAGAGATTAGAAGAGTGGGAGGGTTTAGTCTTAACCAGAAAAGATTCACCTTATCAGGAACAACAGGCTAGGTAACTTGGCCATTGCCACTTGGGATATTCTTAGGCTAAGGGAGAGAGGTGAGGAGGTGACTAGGTGATGGGGGTGGGAGGGGTGTGTAAGGTGGTAACTAGGTGTACAGGGAGGCCAGGCTTGGGAAGAATTTTACCCACTGGGTGAGTGAGGCTCAGATAACATGGTGGCCAACAATGTGCCTTAGAAATGGCAAAGCCTATACTGGAACAGAATGCCACGGTCACCACGAATAAATATATAATACTGTTGTTCTTATCATTATTACTGACTATTCATGATAGAGTTGGTCTGTGCAGTGCAGATCTATTCAAGCTCAGCAGGACATTCCAAGCCTCCATTCCTTCCACTTGCAGAGCCAGCCCCCAGTGCCAAGATGCTATAAACATTCACATACAAGTCTTTGTGTAGACACGTATTTTTGTGCACTTATTAGTCATTGGAATATCTTTTTTTTGGTGAAATGTCTACTCAAATCTTTCACCCATTTTAAAATTAAGTTGTTTAACTTTCTATTATTGGATCATAAAAGTTTGTTATGTATTCTAGATACAAACCCTTTATCAGACATGGATCTGCAAATATTTTCTCATTGTCTGTGATTCATCTTTTTTTTTAACGGTCTCTTTTGTAGGGAAAATGTTTTTAATTTTTGATGAAGCCAATTAATTGCTTATTTTGGTAACATATTGTCCTTTTCATACCATACTTAAGAGCTCTTTACCTAATCCAAGGCCACAAAGATTGTCAACAATGTTTTCTCCTAGAAATTTTATAGTTTTTACTCTTACTTTTAAGCCTGTGATTCATTTTGGGTTAATATTTGTACATGTTGTGAGGTAAGGGTCTAAATTGATTT
>NW_022317483.1:0-2014 GCF_002776525.5 Piliocolobus tephrosceles
AAATCAATTTAGACCCTTACCTCACAACATGTACAAATATTAACCCAAAATGAATCACAGGCTTAAAAGTAAGAGTAAAAACTATAAAATTTCTAGGAGAAAACATTGTTGACAATCTTTGTGGCCTTGGATTAGGTAAAGAGCTCTTAAGTATGGTATGAAAAGGACAATATGTTACCAAAATAAGCAATTAATTGGCTTCATCAAAAATTAAAAACATTTTCCCTACAAAAGAGACCGTTAAAAAAAAAGATGAATCACAGACAATGAGAAAATATTTGCAGATCCATGTCTGATAAAGGGTTTGTATCTAGAATACATAACAAACTTTTATGATCCAATAATAGAAAGTTAAACAACTTAATTTTAAAATGGGTGAAAGATTTGAGTAGACATTTCACCAAAAAAAAGATATTCCAATGACTAATAAGTGCACAAAAATACGTGTCTACACAAAGACTTGTATGTGAATGTTTATAGCATCTTGGCACTGGGGGCTGGCTCTGCAAGTGGAAGGAATGGAGGCTTGGAATGTCCTGCTGAGCTTGAATAGATCTGCACTGCACAGACCAACTCTATCATGAATAGTCAGTAATAATGATAAGAACAACAGTATTATATATTTATTCGTGGTGACCGTGGCATTCTGTTCCAGTATAGGCTTTGCCATTTCTAAGGCACATTGTTGGCCACCATGTTATCTGAGCCTCACTCACCCAGTGGGTAAAATTCTTCCCAAGCCTGGCCTCCCTGTACACCTAGTTACCACCTTACACACCCCTCCCACCCCCATCACCTAGTCACCTCCTCACCTCTCTCCCTTAGCCTAAGAATATCCCAAGTGGCAATGGCCAAGTTACCTAGCCTGTTGTTCCTGATAAGGTGAATCTTTTCTGGTTAAGACTAAACCCTCCCACTCTTCTAATCTCTGTCTCTTTGAAACAAAAAAATAAGTCTTATCACCCTGACATGTCTTATGAAGAGTAGAAAGGAGAGAGAAATAAGAACATTTACTATGACTGAGTTCCATCGCTGGGACTTGTAAAAATCAGTGCAAAACCACAGTAGCTAAGGAGGAGGGAGAAATGTGGTTTACTGAGATTTGCTGAAAAGAAAGAATTTCTCTCATGGGGCAACTTGCTTGGAAATAGAAGGAGCTGAAATTTAGACATGTGATTCTCATTACCAGCTACATCCTTTCAGACAGGAGGCAGAAATAATTGGATCCATTTCTATTTTAATTATAACTCTTTGGCTTTAAAGAAATTGCCAGTGGAAATCTGCAGGCCACTACAAACACTGCCATTTCAAATTCCCCAGATTTTAATGTGGCCTGGATTTCCTTCAGCAGGGCTGAGGCCACCACCACAATAGATGTTTGTTGCTGTTATAGACTAAAAGTTTCCCCCCAAACAAAGATGAACTGATCTCTCTCTCTTTCTCCCTTTTCCTCCCCCTCCCTCCCTCATTCTATTTTTCCTTTTGAAATAAGTAGAAAGACCTTTTATATTTTGCCAACCACAAAAAATAGGAAAGAGAAGGAAGCTTTTCACTACGAATGACAGTAGAGCGCTGGCACACAGCACTTCCTTTCTGTTGCCCTTAGGTGTCTGGGGTGGACCCCCAACCTCTCTAAAGTCTCAGATTGAGGACTAATCATGAGTTCTGAGAATTGTTTGAAATTGGAGGATGGGGTCCCAGTGAAGTCAAACAGCACAACCAACACTAAAACCTCTGCGGTTGAACCTCATTAGAGCTGGTCCTGCTCACTTTCTTCCCATCAGTCTCTCTGTCTCAAAGACATTCTTGGCAGATTTGGAAGGGAATTCCAGCAAGATAATACCATCCAGTGCCCAAGGCAGGGGATGCATGTGGCCCCCAAAAGATCACTGCTCCCACGTTCCCGAGAGGAACCTGATGAGTATCTGAGGTCCCCATGCCAGTCCTCTTATCGGCCCCACTGATGATAAGAGTTCATAAATACATCCTAACATTTATGGTCAATAGATTTTTC
>NW_022317484.1:0-2784 GCF_002776525.5 Piliocolobus tephrosceles
AGGACGCTTTGAAGCCAGGCAGAGATCCACTTCCATTTCCATTGTGTCCATTGTGTGTCGGTAAAGAGGAAACAAACGGGAAACCCCCCCAGTCCAAATTTCCAAAGAGCACCCCCTTAGGGTGCCTCCTAGCCAATTTAAAAACCTTACAGCTTGAACAAGACCTTAGGAGGAAGCGGTTAATTTTCCTTTCCACTGTGGCGTGATCACCTCAGCAATTTCTGCCAGCGGCTAGGCAAGTGGTCCGAAATTTACATACAAGGCTTTTAGGCCTTAGGCTCTCGTCCCTATACTCCTTCTCTCCCCGCTCTCCCCACCCCCTCCCTTCCTGCCCAGACTCCTCCTCCTCCCCCCATCCAGACTCCTCCTTCCTCCTCCTTACCTACTAGTAATCCACTCGGTCCCGTGCCTCCTTCGGGGCCCCCAACTGGCTGTCTTGAGTCTCCTGTCTCTGCACACACCCACTCTAAGTGCCCTGCTGATGTCTCCACTCCTGCCCCACACCCTCCTACAGTGTTAGCGCCTTTGCGAGAGGTGGCTGGGGCGGAGGGGGTAGTCAGAGTACATGTCCCTTTTTTATTGGCCGATCTTTCCAAAATTGAGAAGCGTTTAGGTGATTTCTCAGCTAATCCTACCATATACATAAAGGAATTTAGACACCTTTGTCAGGCCTATGACTTAACTTGGCATGACCTCCAGGTTATCCTAACCTCTACCCTAAACTGACTGAGGTTCTAACCCAGTATACCCGGTTAGATCCGGCCTCCCACACAGGGGCCACCATTTTGGCGTCTTATTTCATTTCTCAATCAGCTCCTGACATTCGTAAAAAACTTCAAAAGGTAGAGGATGGTCCTCAGACACCAATACAAGACCTGGTTAAATTAGCCTTTAAGGTCTATAACTCCAGAGAGGAGACGGCAAGCTTGCCTTGAACAGAAGGTTCAGCTCCTAGCAGCGGCTTTACAGCCCAGTCGTAACCCCAGACCAGAGAGCACACACCCCTCAGACTCCATAGAGCCTGCTATAAGTGCGGCAAGGCAGGACACTATGCCAACAGGTGTCCACAAGGTCCCCGAATCCCAACGCAGCCTTGCTATAAGTGCAAGGCATCAGGACATTAGGCCAGTGAATGTCCTAACCCTCGTCCACCAGCAACCCCCTGCCCTGCTTGCCAGCAGGGAGGAAACTGGAAGTCTGATTGCCCCACCCTGAGAACAGGTGCCGCGCCTCTACGTGACCCCCTTTCCCAGGATCCTGGGAGCTCCTTCCAGCTCCTACATCTGGACGATGACAACTGAAGGTGCCGAGACTCGGGGACCCCCATCACCCTCGCCAAGCCACGGGTAACTCTCCTGGTAGCGGGTAAGACAATTACTTTTTTAATCAACAGCGAGGCTACCTATTCTGTTTTGCCGTCCTTCTCTGGACCTAGCCTTCCATCCAATATCTCTGTAGTAGGTGTAGACGGAAAGCCATCCACTCCACGAAAAACTCCAATCCTTAATTGCTGCCTGGCCAACAAGTACTTTGCACACTCATTCCTCATTCCCAACTAAAAAGGGCCCCTACCGAAAGCAATCAGTGGAAATCAGTTTGGCTTTCCCCCACTCGCCTCAAACTTACTAAATTTTCTTAACTATCTCATACTCCCCAACCTTGCCGGGACCTTCCTTCTGGGTTTTGCCCATATTCCAACAAATGCTTCCATTCCTCATTCCTATACTAATACTGTGCCTTATTTTATTTTTCATCCGTGCGTCCAAATACCAACCATGGGCCCTGACCTTAACGACGCCCCTTAACAGCAGGAAGTAGCCAGACAGACCACGGCGCCCCTTTATCACTATTATCAATAAAAGGTTGGACTGTTTGGACGAACCGAGGCAAGATGGTGCACTTCCGGGTTCTTCATCCCCCCCACCCCCAACTCTTCCCGCGCGCGTGAAAATGCAGCCGGCGCCCAGGGAGGGTGCAGACCAACTGGGCATGCGCCAGGTGACGTCAATCTGAAGAGACCAAGATTTACCTGGTCGCACCTGCGGAACGCCCCTGACACGCCCATGCCCCACCTATTGCCCTCCCACTCCTAGAAAAGCTGCTGTCCGCCATTGAGCCACGCGGCCTTCTCACAGCCCCGGCGGCCTTCTCACAGCCCCGGCGGCCTTCTCACAGCCCCGGCGGCCTTCTCACAGCCCGGCGGCCTTCTTGCAGCCCCACTCCTGTCGGGATGTCGGGACTGTGGGAAGTCCGTCCGAGAGCCCCACCGCTGGGGGACTCTGCCGGCCTCCTTTGCCAGAGGCCGACAGACTTCTCCCGCACACCTTAGGTTACCAAAATAAACGTGCAGTTTTGCTGTTACACTTGCCTACCCGCTGGTTCTTTTGCGCCCGCTCGGCTGGTCTTAGAAAAACAAGACAGATGGTGCCGAAACCCGGGAGGAGACCCCTCCTCAGGGCCCCCAGGGTCCGGGGAGCCTCCTCCTCCTCCTCGTTCCACGCCATGGACGGACCAGGACCTGAGACCCGTTTCGCTCACTCTCACGGCCTCTCTGGGGTAAGTGCCCTTGTCTCCTCTTTACCTCCCTCGGCCAGAAATCCTGCGCGGGTCCGAGGTCCATTTTGAGCCACCAAGTGGCTTGGGAGAGCCTTGCAGGACGGAGACGTCCGCCTGAAGGTACTCTCCACTTTGGCTTCAAGAGCCTCCAGTCTGTCTCTGCTGGTTCCAAAGGACGCTTTGAAGCCAGGCAGAGATCCACTTCCATTTCCATTGTGTCCATTGTGT
>NW_022317485.1:0-2784 GCF_002776525.5 Piliocolobus tephrosceles
ACACAATGGACACAATGGAAATGGAAGTGGATCTCTGCCTGGCTTCAAAGCGTCCTTTGGAACCAGCAGAGACAGACTGGAGGCTCTTGAAGCCAAAGTGGAGAGTACCTTCAGGCGGACGTCTCCGTCCTGCAAGGCTCTCCCAAGCCACTTGGTGGCTCAAAATGGACCTCGGACCCGCGCAGGATTTCTGGCCGAGGGAGGTAAAGAGGAGACAAGGGCACTTACCCCAGAGAGGCCGTGAGAGTGAGCGAAACGGGTCTCAGGTCCTGGTCCGTCCATGGCGTGGAACGAGGAGGAGGAGGAGGCTCCCCGGACCCTGGGGGCCCTGAGGAGGGGTCTCCTCCCGGGTTTCGGCACCATCTGTCTTGTTTTTCTAAGACCAGCCGAGCGGGCGCAAAAGAACCAGCGGGTAGGCAAGTGTAACAGCAAAACTGCACGTTTATTTTGGTAACCTAAGGTGTGCGGGAGAAGTCTGTCGGCCTCTGGCAAAGGAGGCCGGCAGAGTCCCCCAGCGGTGGGGCTCTCGGACGGACTTCCCACAGTCCCGACATCCCGACAGGAGTGGGGCTGCAAGAAGGCCGCCGGGCTGTGAGAAGGCCGCCGGGGCTGTGAGAAGGCCGCCGGGGCTGTGAGAAGGCCGCCGGGGCTGTGAGAAGGCCGCGTGGCTCAATGGCGGACAGCAGCTTTTCTAGGAGTGGGAGGGCAATAGGTGGGGCATGGGCGTGTCAGGGGCGTTCCGCAGGTGCGACCAGGTAAATCTTGGTCTCTTCAGATTGACGTCACCTGGCGCATGCCCAGTTGGTCTGCACCCTCCCTGGGCGCCGGCTGCATTTTCACGCGCGCGGGAAGAGTTGGGGGTGGGGGGGATGAAGAACCCGGAAGTGCACCATCTTGCCTCGGTTCGTCCAAACAGTCCAACCTTTTATTGATAATAGTGATAAAGGGGCGCCGTGGTCTGTCTGGCTACTTCCTGCTGTTAAGGGGCGTCGTTAAGGTCAGGGCCCATGGTTGGTATTTGGACGCACGGATGAAAAATAAAATAAGGCACAGTATTAGTATAGGAATGAGGAATGGAAGCATTTGTTGGAATATGGGCAAAACCCAGAAGGAAGGTCCCGGCAAGGTTGGGGAGTATGAGATAGTTAAGAAAATTTAGTAAGTTTGAGGCGAGTGGGGGAAAGCCAAACTGATTTCCACTGATTGCTTTCGGTAGGGGCCCTTTTTAGTTGGGAATGAGGAATGAGTGTGCAAAGTACTTGTTGGCCAGGCAGCAATTAAGGATTGGAGTTTTTCGTGGAGTGGATGGCTTTCCGTCTACACCTACTACAGAGATATTGGATGGAAGGCTAGGTCCAGAGAAGGACGGCAAAACAGAATAGGTAGCCTCGCTGTTGATTAAAAAAGTAATTGTCTTACCCGCTACCAGGAGAGTTACCCGTGGCTTGGCGAGGGTGATGGGGGTCCCCGAGTCTCGGCACCTTCAGTTGTCATCGTCCAGATGTAGGAGCTGGAAGGAGCTCCCAGGATCCTGGGAAAGGGGGTCACGTAGAGGCGCGGCACCTGTTCTCAGGGTGGGGCAATCAGACTTCCAGTTTCCTCCCTGCTGGCAAGCAGGGCAGGGGGTTGCTGGTGGACGAGGGTTAGGACATTCACTGGCCTAATGTCCTGATGCCTTGCACTTATAGCAAGGCTGCGTTGGGATTCGGGGACCTTGTGGACACCTGTTGGCATAGTGTCCTGCCTTGCCGCACTTATAGCAGGCTCTATGGAGTCTGAGGGGTGTGTGCTCTCTGGTCTGGGGTTACGACTGGGCTGTAAAGCCGCTGCTAGGAGCTGAACCTTCTGTTCAAGGCAAGCTTGCCGTCTCCTCTCTGGAGTTATAGACCTTAAAGGCTAATTTAACCAGGTCTTGTATTGGTGTCTGAGGACCATCCTCTACCTTTTGAAGTTTTTTACGAATGTCAGGAGCTGATTGAGAAATGAAATAAGACGCCAAAATGGTGGCCCCTGTGTGGGAGGCCGGATCTAACCGGGTATACTGGGTTAGAACCTCAGTCAGTTTAGGGTAGAGGTTAGGATAACCTGGAGGTCATGCCAAGTTAAGTCATAGGCCTGACAAAGGTGTCTAAATTCCTTTATGTATATGGTAGGATTAGCTGAGAAATCACCTAAACGCTTCTCAATTTTGGAAAGATCGGCCAATAAAAAAGGGACATGTACTCTGACTACCCCCTCCGCCCCAGCCACCTCTCGCAAAGGCGCTAACACTGTAGGAGGGTGTGGGGCAGGAGTGGAGACATCAGCAGGGCACTTAGAGTGGGTGTGTGCAGAGACAGGAGACTCAAGACAGCCAGTTGGGGGCCCCGAAGGAGGCACGGGACCGAGTGGATTACTAGTAGGTAAGGAGGAGGAAGGAGGAGTCTGGATGGGGGGAGGAGGAGGAGTCTGGGCAGGAAGGGAGGGGGTGGGGAGAGCGGGGAGAGAAGGAGTATAGGGACGAGAGCCTAAGGCCTAAAAGCCTTGTATGTAAATTTCGGACCACTTGCCTAGCCGCTGGCAGAAATTGCTGAGGTGATCACGCCACAGTGGAAAGGAAAATTAACCGCTTCCTCCTAAGGTCTTGTTCAAGCTGTAAGGTTTTTAAATTGGCTAGGAGGCACCCTAAGGGGGTGCTCTTTGGAAATTTGGACTGGGGGGGTTTCCCGTTTGTTTCCTCTTTACCGACACACAATGGACACAATGGAAATGGAAGTGGATCTCTGCCTGGCTTCAAAGCGTCCT
>NW_022317486.1:0-1009 GCF_002776525.5 Piliocolobus tephrosceles
ATACTTATCTCTTGTTTTTTTCTACTTAACTCTGTGTTTCTGTTGCTCCTTTTGCTCTAATTGCTGAAGTTATTGAATTGAAACCTATTTTATTTTAATATAAAACGCTACTAGCTGTAGGTTCTGCACAGGTGCTGATGTTAGGTTGAGGAAGTTGCATTCTGCTTCCAGTTTGCTACACATTCTTTCCTCCTGTCAGGAACAGATGTTGAATTTTTTCAAATACTTTTTTAGATTGCTTGGGATTATTGGTATTTTTGGTCATTAATTTGGTGAATTACATTGGTTGATTTTCGAATGTTAAATGTTGCTTTTTGGATTCCTGGGATAAAACTTACTTGGTCATAATGTACTACCCTTATTATGTATTGTTGAGTTTGCTTTGCCAAACTTTAGTTAGAAGGTTTGCATTTATGTTTGTGAGGGATGTTGACCAGTAGTTTTCTTATCTTGCAATATCCTTGCAAAATAAGTTTCGGTATTTTAGCTCAATTTTCCATAAGCATTTGTGTAAATTTGGTGTTATTTGTTCCTTAAATGTTTGAAATAATTTTTGAAGCAATCTGTGTCTGTGGCTTTTTTGTGTGAAAAGGTTTTTTAAAACTGCAAATTGAATTTCTTGAATGGATTTGGAGTAATTCAGGTCATCTATTCTTCTTAAGTGATCTTTGGCAGTCTGTGCCATTCATGATATTTGTCCATTTCAGGTATGTTGTTCAATTTATTGGCATAAAGTTAGTCATAATATGCCCTTATTATCCTTCTAATGACTATATAATCTACCAGTAGGCCTGTTTTATTCCTGACATTCACACTTTGCATCTTTTATCTCTCTCTCCTTTTCCCCATTTAGTCTGGCTAGAGATTTATCAAATTTATAGAAATTTTCAAAGAATTAGCTTTTGATTTCATTGATTTTCTCTTTTACTTTTCTCTTATCTACTTCCTTGATTTCCACTCTGATACTTATCTCTTGTTTTTTTCTACTTAACTCTGTGTTTCTGTTGCT
>NW_022317488.1:0-1009 GCF_002776525.5 Piliocolobus tephrosceles
AGCAACAGAAACACAGAGTTAAGTAGAAAAAAACAAGAGATAAGTATCAGAGTGGAAATCAAGGAAGTAGATAAGAGAAAAGTAAAAGAGAAAATCAATGAAATCAAAAGCTAATTCTTTGAAAATTTCTATAAATTTGATAAATCTCTAGCCAGACTAAATGGGGAAAAGGAGAGAGAGATAAAAGATGCAAAGTGTGAATGTCAGGAATAAAACAGGCCTACTGGTAGATTATATAGTCATTAGAAGGATAATAAGGGCATATTATGACTAACTTTATGCCAATAAATTGAACAACATACCTGAAATGGACAAATATCATGAATGGCACAGACTGCCAAAGATCACTTAAGAAGAATAGATGACCTGAATTACTCCAAATCCATTCAAGAAATTCAATTTGCAGTTTTAAAAAACCTTTTCACACAAAAAAGCCACAGACACAGATTGCTTCAAAAATTATTTCAAACATTTAAGGAACAAATAACACCAAATTTACACAAATGCTTATGGAAAATTGAGCTAAAATACCGAAACTTATTTTGCAAGGATATTGCAAGATAAGAAAACTACTGGTCAACATCCCTCACAAACATAAATGCAAACCTTCTAACTAAAGTTTGGCAAAGCAAACTCAACAATACATAATAAGGGTAGTACATTATGACCAAGTAAGTTTTATCCCAGGAATCCAAAAAGCAACATTTAACATTCGAAAATCAACCAATGTAATTCACCAAATTAATGACCAAAAATACCAATAATCCCAAGCAATCTAAAAAAGTATTTGAAAAAATTCAACATCTGTTCCTGACAGGAGGAAAGAATGTGTAGCAAACTGGAAGCAGAATGCAACTTCCTCAACCTAACATCAGCACCTGTGCAGAACCTACAGCTAGTAGCGTTTTATATTAAAATAAAATAGGTTTCAATTCAATAACTTCAGCAATTAGAGCAAAAGGAGCAACAGAAACACAGAGTTAAGTAGAAAAAAACAAGAGATAAGTAT
>NW_022317489.1:0-1842 GCF_002776525.5 Piliocolobus tephrosceles
AACTCCTGACCTCACCGCCCACCTCAGCCTACCAAAGTGCTGGGATTACAGGCGGGAGTCACCGCCACCACGCCCGGCCAGCAAACTTTTTCTTAAAAGGCTTGATGGTAAATGTTTTAGGCTTGTGGGCCATGGGGGTCTCTGTTGCAATACTCAGCCCTGCTGTTCTGGCACAAAAGCAGCCATACACGGAATGTACATGTACAGGGATAGCTGTAGTCCAACAAATCTTATTTACAAAACAGGGAGCAAGCAGTGGGCTGTTGTTTGTAACCCTGGCACTGACTACAGAGATGGCAGGGTAGATGGAGACAGTGATTTTCTAGACATAAGAGGTAACATTTACTGATATCCTGGAGATGAAGGATAAAGGGAAAGGCAAAATCAGGAAAAACAACTTGCAGCTGGGCGCAGTGGTGCACGCCTGTAATCCAACCACTTTGGGAGGCCAGGGCGGGTGGATCACGAGGTCAAAAGATAGAGACAATCCAGGTCAACATGGTGAAACCCCATCTCTACTAAAAATACAAAAATTAGCTAGGCATGGTGGCGCGTGCCTGTAGTCCCAGCTATTTGGGAGGCTGAGGCAGAAGAATCGCTTGAACCCAGGAGGCAGAGGTTGCAGTGAGCCGAGATCGTGCCACCGCACGTCAGCCTGGTGACTGAGTGAGACTCCGTCTCAAAAAAAAAAAAAAACAAAAAAAAAAAACCTTGCTCTTTGGTTCAAGCAATTGGGAAGATGGTAGGGCCACTAACTGATGTGAAGACAAAGAGGAGAAAAATAGGTATTGGGGTCCAAGGAGTGAAAATCAAAAGCTATCTTTTGGACATACTATTTTTTTCCTTTTTTTTTTGGGACGAAGTCTTGCTCTGTCACCCAGCCTGGAATGCAATGGCACAATCTCAGCTCACTGCAACCTCCACCTCTCAGGTTCAAGCAATTCTCCTGCCTCAGCCTCCCAAGTTGATGGGACTACAGGCACCCACCACCACGCCCAGCTAATTTTTGTATTTTTAGTAGAGACAAGGTTTCACCATGTTAGCCAGGCTGGTCTTGAACTCCTGACCTCAGGTGATATGCCCATCTCAGCCTCTCAAAGTGCTGGGATTACAAGCATGAGCCACTGCACCCGGCCACGGACATATCAAATCATCTAAGGGTATACACAAATTTAAACTTGCCGTTACAAGCCTATAGCTCAAGAGAAAGGTGTTGAAATATAAATGTAGTTATCACTGGGATATGGGTGGTATTAAAAGCCATGGGGACCAAGCGCAGTTGCTCATGTCTGTAAGCCCAGCACTATGGGAGGCTGAGGCAGGCAGATCACCTGTGGTCGGGAGTTCAAGACCAGCCTGACCAACATGGAGAAACACTGTGTCTACTAAAAATACAAAATTAGCCAGGCGTAGTGGCACATGCCTGTAATCCCAGGTACTCGTGAGGCTGAGGTAGGAGAATCGCTTAAACCCAGGAGGCAGAGGTTGCGGTGAGCCAAGACTGCGCCATTCCACTCCAGCCTGGGCGACAAGAGCGAAACTCCGTCTCCCAGAAAAAAAAAAAAAAAAACACCATGGGAGGCCGGGAGCCTGGCTCATGCCTATAATCCCAGCACTTCAGGAGGCTGAGGAGGGCAGATCACTTAAGATCAAGAGTTTAAGATCAGCCTGTTCAATATGGTAAAACGCCCTATCAAAAAGCACAAAAATTTGCCACGCATGGTGGCACGCGCCTGTAGTCCCAGGCACTCAGGAGGCTGAGGTGGGAGAATCACGTGAATCTGGGAGGTGGTGGTTGCAAGTGAGCCAAGATCACACCACTGCACTCCAGCCTGGGCAACA
>NW_022317490.1:0-1840 GCF_002776525.5 Piliocolobus tephrosceles
TGTTGCCCAGGCTGGAGTGCAGTGGTGTGATCTTGGCTCACTTGCAACCACCACCTCCCAGATTCACGTGATTCTCCCACCTCAGCCTCCTGAGTGCCTGGGACTACAGGCGCGTGCCACCATGCGTGGCAAATTTTTGTGCTTTTTGATAGGGCGTTTTACCATATTGAACAGGCTGATCTTAAACTCTTGATCTTAAGTGATCTGCCCTCCTCAGCCTCCTGAAGTGCTGGGATTATAGGCATGAGCCAGGCTCCCGGCCTCCCATGGTGTTTTTTTTTTTTTTTTTCTGGGAGACGGAGTTTCGCTCTTGTCGCCCAGGCTGGAGTGGAATGGCGCAGTCTTGGCTCACCGCAACCTCTGCCTCCTGGGTTTAAGCGATTCTCCTACCTCAGCCTCACGAGTACCTGGGATTACAGGCATGTGCCACTACGCCTGGCTAATTTTGTATTTTTAGTAGACACAGTGTTTCTCCATGTTGGTCAGGCTGGTCTTGAACTCCCGACCACAGGTGATCTGCCTGCCTCAGCCTCCCATAGTGCTGGGCTTACAGACATGAGCAACTGCGCTTGGTCCCCATGGCTTTTAATACCACCCATATCCCAGTGATAACTACATTTATATTTCAACACCTTTCTCTTGAGCTATAGGCTTGTAACGGCAAGTTTAAATTTGTGTATACCCTTAGATGATTTGATATGTCCGTGGCCGGGTGCAGTGGCTCATGCTTGTAATCCCAGCACTTTGAGAGGCTGAGATGGGCATATCACCTGAGGTCAGGAGTTCAAGACCAGCCTGGCTAACATGGTGAAACCTTGTCTCTACTAAAAATACAAAAATTAGCTGGGCGTGGTGGTGGGTGCCTGTAGTCCCATCAACTTGGGAGGCTGAGGCAGGAGAATTGCTTGAACCTGAGAGGTGGAGGTTGCAGTGAGCTGAGATTGTGCCATTGCATTCCAGGCTGGGTGACAGAGCAAGACTTCGTCCCAAAAAAAAAAGGAAAAAAATAGTATGTCCAAAAGATAGCTTTTGATTTTCACTCCTTGGACCCCAATACCTATTTTTCTCCTCTTTGTCTTCACATCAGTTAGTGGCCCTACCATCTTCCCAATTGCTTGAACCAAAGAGCAAGGTTTTTTTTTTTGTTTTTTTTTTTTTTGAGACGGAGTCTCACTCAGTCACCAGGCTGACGTGCGGTGGCACGATCTCGGCTCACTGCAACCTCTGCCTCCTGGGTTCAAGCGATTCTTCTGCCTCAGCCTCCCAAATAGCTGGGACTACAGGCACGCGCCACCATGCCTAGCTAATTTTTGTATTTTTAGTAGAGATGGGGTTTCACCATGTTGACCTGGATTGTCTCTATCTTTTGACCTCGTGATCCACCCGCCCTGGCCTCCCAAAGTGGTTGGATTACAGGCGTGCACCACTGCGCCCAGCTGCAAGTTGTTTTTCCTGATTTTGCCTTTCCCTTTATCCTTCATCTCCAGGATATCAGTAAATGTTACCTCTTATGTCTAGAAAATCACTGTCTCCATCTACCCTGCCATCTCTGTAGTCAGTGCCAGGGTTACAAACAACAGCCCACTGCTTGCTCCCTGTTTTGTAAATAAGATTTGTTGGACTACAGCTATCCCTGTACATGTACATTCCGTGTATGGCTGCTTTTGTGCCAGAACAGCAGGGCTGAGTATTGCAACAGAGACCCCCATGGCCCACAAGCCTAAAACATTTACCATCAAGCCTTTTAAGAAAAAGTTTGCTGGCCGGGCGTGGTGGCGGTGACTCCCGCCTGTAATCCCAGCACTTTGGTAGGCTGAGGTGGGCGGTGAGGTCAGGAGTT
>NW_022317491.1:0-4231 GCF_002776525.5 Piliocolobus tephrosceles
CACCTAGGCTGAAGAACCGAGCTGCAATCTTGGCTCACTGCAACCTCTGCCTTCCAGGTTCAAGTGATTCTCCTGCCTTTGCCTCCCAAGTAGCTGGGATTACAGGCATGTGCCACCATGCCCGGCTAAATTTTGTATTTTTAGTAGAGATGGGGTTTCACCATGTTGGCCAGGCTGGTCTTGAACTCCTGACTTCAGGTGACCTGCCCACCTCGGCCTCCCAAAGTGCTAGGATTATAGGAGTGAACCACCACGCCTGGCCTGAAGTCTTTTCAGATTGCACGGGGCATATAAAGAGGAGGTTTTAGACGGCCAACTCTGCTGTAGTTTTGCATGGTATTAACAGTTTGCATCAGCCAACGAGGAGAAGGATGTGGAATGCAGGTGCAGTAGGCTGCAAGGACAACATGACAGGAAAGGAGTGTGGGCAAACTAAACAGCCCTTTCCTATTGTGTTCAAAGTATATTCCCAGTATACATGTCACCAGTAGATTCCAATGGAAGAACAAGGTCCCCAAAGTCAAATGGAAATGTCCACCTGTCTATGTCAATGTTCAATTTCTGAATTGAAGACCCACCTGCAAACACAAGGAAACCAAGGGAAACATCCTTGGAAAAATACACACACAAACGTCTGGATATTATTTCAGGGGATTCACAGACCTCCTGAAACCCATCCATAGTCTTACCCTAAGTTAAGAACTCTTGCTTTACCAAAAGCATTCATCTGAGTATTTCCTAGGTCTGAAAACCAAATATTCATTGTATATCCCCAAAGGACAAAAACACTACCAATGCATAGCTTAATGGATGCACCAAAGTGATAATTATTTTAAGAAGCCTTAAAGCATCTGTTAAAAAACAATAACAAAAGAAAATTAAGTGAGTATTCAACTTAGGAAAGCAGGGGAACTTGGTGGGGTCAAATCACTGAGAACCGCAGAATTTCAAAAAGGAAATGAGAGCTAAGAGATTATATTTAGTCTTTAAATCCTGGGTCCCCCACAGAGCTCCTGTATACAATATAAATACTTACTTCCAGCTCAAAGTCTGATAAATTAGTTTTCTTTGGAACCTATAAAAACAAAAGAAAAGGTATTGATTTTGGCTCATTAGAAGTAAATCCAAACTGATCAAGCATTTGTTGAGAAGGATTTCACTTTAAAAAGAGACTTCATTAGAACTGACAGGTAATTTGCAAACAAAAATAGGCAGGTTAGTTGACGTGGGGGGAATTCCTCATCACTTGTCTTCTAAAATTTTCCTTAATATTATACTGCTTTTATTGAAGAGGTAGAAGTTCTTGTCTGATCAAAATATTGCTTCCTGCGGCTGCATAAAGAGAGTTTTAAAGTAGACAGATGCATTAAAATACTTTTGTGAAGCTCCTCACAAAGTAAAAAGAAAAAAAGACAATCACGTTACTGACTCTTTGAAATGCTAATGTTTTTTAAATGCAGAGAGAAATTAAAAGGGTAGAAGTAGCCTGAAAGTGAATTCTTTCTTCTGAAGCCTTCATGTACTAAGCACTCCTCAAGGCCAAAGTAAGTATGCCACTCTTGGGCATAACTCAAAGTCAAGGTTGCACAACAGTTGTCTCCACTCCAGGTATAGGACAAAGCATTCATTCAGTGTCTCAGTATACACAGTCATCCCCACTGTGTAACGCTAAAGTTAGTGCTTAATTCTTGAGAACATACTAATAATAAAAAGACCCTTTATAAAGGTGTTTTTAAAAGACTAAATGCATCAAATGCCACAAATCATCTACCTTTCCGAAAAAAGAACATGCAGAAATGTTCAGGACAACTAACCCGGTACATGGCTCTAAATCCAAGTTCTTGTTTTCTTCACTTTGTAATAAATCTTCTATTTTCTCTCTGAGGAATTAGAATAGACCATGACCATCAGTACCTTTAAGGAATTAAGTCATCACCCAAGAAAAAAATCACAACCAAAAACAGTCTAAATATAAGAATGTGTGACAATGTAATTCTACCAAATTACCCTATAACTTTTAGTTCAAAGACTTTTTTTAAAATGCTTTATTTTGTTTTGACCTAGGCATAGAATCCCAGCACTCTGGGAGGTCGAGGTTGGGGGGGATCACTTGAGTCCAGGAGTTCGAGACCAGCCTGGGCAATATACTGGGAGCCCCTCACTACAAAAAATAAATTTTAAAAATTCACTGGGCATGGTGCAGTGTAACTGTGGTCCCAGCTACTCCAGAAGCTGAGGTGGGACGATCACCTGAGCCTGGGAAGTTGAGGCTGCAGTGAGCCATGATCACGCCACTGCACTCCAGCCTTGGCAATAGAGCGAGAACCTGTTTCAAAAAATAAATAAAATTTAAAAGAAAAGCTTTATTTGGCATATTTTGGGGGGGAAGAGGGTTACTGTTGTTATTAATTAGTGACAGCTTCTCAAGGACTCGTCAGTACAAGTGATTTAATTTTTGACTTTCCCAGTAAAATGGTTACACGAACAACTAAGCTAAGCAAGACCAGACACTCGTCCAAGATCACATCTGCTTGTTAGCACCTTTACTGCAAGCAAAGAGAACATGGACATGCTGCCAACTGGATAAGCCTGGTCCACTACTCTGCCTTCAAGGACATCAGACAGTGGCTGTCAGGTATTCAGTCCATGCAAGTTTTAGAAGTCAGCTGATTAGTATTTAGAAAACAAGAAAAGGGGCCAGGCAACGGCTCAGGCCTATAATCCCAGCACTCCAGGAGGCCAAGGCAGGAAGATCCCTTGAGCTCAGGAGTTTGACACCAGCCTGGGAAACACAGTGAGATCCGTCTCTATTTAATTAAAAAAAAAAAGTCCATACAGGTCTGCCCATGTACTGAAATCTCGTGCCTAGTAACATGTAGCAAATCCGAGTACAATACATGGAACTCTATTTACAATTTGTTGCTGTTGCACAAATTTGAATATGCTGGCTAGGCATGCTGGCTCACGCCTGTAATCCCAACACTTTGGGAGGATGAGGCGGGCGGATCACTTGAGGCCAGGAGTTCGAGACCAGCGTGGCCAACATGGCAAAACCTCGGCTCTACTAAAAATATAAAAATTAGCTGGGTGTGGTGGCGCACGCCTATAATCCCAGCTACTCGGGAGGCTGAGGCACAAGAATTGTTTGAACCTGGGACGCAGAGTTTGCAGTAAGCCAGGATTGCACCATTGCACTCCAGCCTGGGCAACAGAGCAAGACTGTCTCAAAAAAAAAAATTTTTTTTTTAATCTGCCACAATTACATCCTGCCATTCACAACATCACACCTGTGTGTGTACTATGTTTGCAAAGCAGAGGTTTGAGATATACATGCCTCTCATGCCCCAATAGACAGCACACAATGCACGTTTAGTTTTAGTTTAGGAACTTACACCACTTGGTCAATAAATTTCTTTTGATCCTCAGGAATCGTGACGGGACATTTTGAAGTGTTAGGAGATACGTAGGACAGGGCTCCTGCACCATTCGCCTGTGAACGTTTTTCATCATACTGCTCTCTTAACTGTCTTTCTTCTTCCTGATTTAAATATGGAATTCCTAAGCATGATTTTAAAAAGAACACATTAGCAGAAGTAACTGTCTAACATAAAATTTGTTTAACAAACCAAACAGTCTAAATTACTCAGGAAAGATTTACCATATTTAACTACATTTCAAAAAATGAACAGAAAGGCAAGTGATTTTGAAATGTGTTCATCATTCATCCATTCATTCAATCTTCTTTCAAGAAATATTTATCTGGTACTTATGCTTTGCCAAAGCATTATATTAGGCACTGGGGAATGAACAGTGACAAGCTGATGCATCCTTCTCTGTAGTAGAGGGAACTACTTCTGACAAGATAATCAGGAAAGTAAGGGAAAACCCAAAGGATGAGAATAATTTGGATATGAAAGGAGCTAGGGGAAGAATGCTTCGGGTAGGGGAAACAAGTATGAATACCCAGAAGATGGCAATGGCTTGGACTGTTCCAGGAGCAGCAAGGAGCTGGTGTAGCCAGACGTCATGAGCAAAAATGGAATGGTACAGCATCAGATTGGAGAGAGTATGGAGCAAGATTCTGCAGGCCCTCACAGGCCAGGGTAAGAAATGCACATTATGGCCGGGAGCAGTGGCTCACGCCTGTAATACCAGCACTTTGGGAGGCCGAGACGGGCGGATCACTAGGTCAGGAGATCGAGACCATCCTGGCTAACACGGTGAAACCCCG
>NW_022317492.1:0-4231 GCF_002776525.5 Piliocolobus tephrosceles
CGGGGTTTCACCGTGTTAGCCAGGATGGTCTCGATCTCCTGACCTAGTGATCCGCCCGTCTCGGCCTCCCAAAGTGCTGGTATTACAGGCGTGAGCCACTGCTCCCGGCCATAATGTGCATTTCTTACCCTGGCCTGTGAGGGCCTGCAGAATCTTGCTCCATACTCTCTCCAATCTGATGCTGTACCATTCCATTTTTGCTCATGACGTCTGGCTACACCAGCTCCTTGCTGCTCCTGGAACAGTCCAAGCCATTGCCATCTTCTGGGTATTCATACTTGTTTCCCCTACCCGAAGCATTCTTCCCCTAGCTCCTTTCATATCCAAATTATTCTCATCCTTTGGGTTTTCCCTTACTTTCCTGATTATCTTGTCAGAAGTAGTTCCCTCTACTACAGAGAAGGATGCATCAGCTTGTCACTGTTCATTCCCCAGTGCCTAATATAATGCTTTGGCAAAGCATAAGTACCAGATAAATATTTCTTGAAAGAAGATTGAATGAATGGATGAATGATGAACACATTTCAAAATCACTTGCCTTTCTGTTCATTTTTTGAAATGTAGTTAAATATGGTAAATCTTTCCTGAGTAATTTAGACTGTTTGGTTTGTTAAACAAATTTTATGTTAGACAGTTACTTCTGCTAATGTGTTCTTTTTAAAATCATGCTTAGGAATTCCATATTTAAATCAGGAAGAAGAAAGACAGTTAAGAGAGCAGTATGATGAAAAACGTTCACAGGCGAATGGTGCAGGAGCCCTGTCCTACGTATCTCCTAACACTTCAAAATGTCCCGTCACGATTCCTGAGGATCAAAAGAAATTTATTGACCAAGTGGTGTAAGTTCCTAAACTAAAACTAAACGTGCATTGTGTGCTGTCTATTGGGGCATGAGAGGCATGTATATCTCAAACCTCTGCTTTGCAAACATAGTACACACACAGGTGTGATGTTGTGAATGGCAGGATGTAATTGTGGCAGATTAAAAAAAAAATTTTTTTTTTTGAGACAGTCTTGCTCTGTTGCCCAGGCTGGAGTGCAATGGTGCAATCCTGGCTTACTGCAAACTCTGCGTCCCAGGTTCAAACAATTCTTGTGCCTCAGCCTCCCGAGTAGCTGGGATTATAGGCGTGCGCCACCACACCCAGCTAATTTTTATATTTTTAGTAGAGCCGAGGTTTTGCCATGTTGGCCACGCTGGTCTCGAACTCCTGGCCTCAAGTGATCCGCCCGCCTCATCCTCCCAAAGTGTTGGGATTACAGGCGTGAGCCAGCATGCCTAGCCAGCATATTCAAATTTGTGCAACAGCAACAAATTGTAAATAGAGTTCCATGTATTGTACTCGGATTTGCTACATGTTACTAGGCACGAGATTTCAGTACATGGGCAGACCTGTATGGACTTTTTTTTTTTAATTAAATAGAGACGGATCTCACTGTGTTTCCCAGGCTGGTGTCAAACTCCTGAGCTCAAGGGATCTTCCTGCCTTGGCCTCCTGGAGTGCTGGGATTATAGGCCTGAGCCGTTGCCTGGCCCCTTTTCTTGTTTTCTAAATACTAATCAGCTGACTTCTAAAACTTGCATGGACTGAATACCTGACAGCCACTGTCTGATGTCCTTGAAGGCAGAGTAGTGGACCAGGCTTATCCAGTTGGCAGCATGTCCATGTTCTCTTTGCTTGCAGTAAAGGTGCTAACAAGCAGATGTGATCTTGGACGAGTGTCTGGTCTTGCTTAGCTTAGTTGTTCGTGTAACCATTTTACTGGGAAAGTCAAAAATTAAATCACTTGTACTGACGAGTCCTTGAGAAGCTGTCACTAATTAATAACAACAGTAACCCTCTTCCCCCCCAAAATATGCCAAATAAAGCTTTTCTTTTAAATTTTATTTATTTTTTGAAACAGGTTCTCGCTCTATTGCCAAGGCTGGAGTGCAGTGGCGTGATCATGGCTCACTGCAGCCTCAACTTCCCAGGCTCAGGTGATCGTCCCACCTCAGCTTCTGGAGTAGCTGGGACCACAGTTACACTGCACCATGCCCAGTGAATTTTTAAAATTTATTTTTTGTAGTGAGGGGCTCCCAGTATATTGCCCAGGCTGGTCTCGAACTCCTGGACTCAAGTGATCCCCCCCAACCTCGACCTCCCAGAGTGCTGGGATTCTATGCCTAGGTCAAAACAAAATAAAGCATTTTAAAAAAAGTCTTTGAACTAAAAGTTATAGGGTAATTTGGTAGAATTACATTGTCACACATTCTTATATTTAGACTGTTTTTGGTTGTGATTTTTTTCTTGGGTGATGACTTAATTCCTTAAAGGTACTGATGGTCATGGTCTATTCTAATTCCTCAGAGAGAAAATAGAAGATTTATTACAAAGTGAAGAAAACAAGAACTTGGATTTAGAGCCATGTACCGGGTTAGTTGTCCTGAACATTTCTGCATGTTCTTTTTTCGGAAAGGTAGATGATTTGTGGCATTTGATGCATTTAGTCTTTTAAAAACACCTTTATAAAGGGTCTTTTTATTATTAGTATGTTCTCAAGAATTAAGCACTAACTTTAGCGTTACACAGTGGGGATGACTGTGTATACTGAGACACTGAATGAATGCTTTGTCCTATACCTGGAGTGGAGACAACTGTTGTGCAACCTTGACTTTGAGTTATGCCCAAGAGTGGCATACTTACTTTGGCCTTGAGGAGTGCTTAGTACATGAAGGCTTCAGAAGAAAGAATTCACTTTCAGGCTACTTCTACCCTTTTAATTTCTCTCTGCATTTAAAAAACATTAGCATTTCAAAGAGTCAGTAACGTGATTGTCTTTTTTTCTTTTTACTTTGTGAGGAGCTTCACAAAAGTATTTTAATGCATCTGTCTGCTTTAAAACTCTCTTTATGCAGCCGCAGGAAGCAATATTTTGATCAGACAAGAACTTCTACCTCTTCAATAAAAGCAGTATAATATTAAGGAAAATTTTAGAAGACAAGTGATGAGGAATTCCCCCCACGTCAACTAACCTGCCTATTTTTGTTTGCAAATTACCTGTCAGTTCTAATGAAGTCTCTTTTTAAAGTGAAATCCTTCTCAACAAATGCTTGATCAGTTTGGATTTACTTCTAATGAGCCAAAATCAATACCTTTTCTTTTGTTTTTATAGGTTCCAAAGAAAACTAATTTATCAGACTTTGAGCTGGAAGTAAGTATTTATATTGTATACAGGAGCTCTGTGGGGGACCCAGGATTTAAAGACTAAATATAATCTCTTAGCTCTCATTTCCTTTTTGAAATTCTGCGGTTCTCAGTGATTTGACCCCACCAAGTTCCCCTGCTTTCCTAAGTTGAATACTCACTTAATTTTCTTTTGTTATTGTTTTTTAACAGATGCTTTAAGGCTTCTTAAAATAATTATCACTTTGGTGCATCCATTAAGCTATGCATTGGTAGTGTTTTTGTCCTTTGGGGATATACAATGAATATTTGGTTTTCAGACCTAGGAAATACTCAGATGAATGCTTTTGGTAAAGCAAGAGTTCTTAACTTAGGGTAAGACTATGGATGGGTTTCAGGAGGTCTGTGAATCCCCTGAAATAATATCCAGACGTTTGTGTGTGTATTTTTCCAAGGATGTTTCCCTTGGTTTCCTTGTGTTTGCAGGTGGGTCTTCAATTCAGAAATTGAACATTGACATAGACAGGTGGACATTTCCATTTGACTTTGGGGACCTTGTTCTTCCATTGGAATCTACTGGTGACATGTATACTGGGAATATACTTTGAACACAATAGGAAAGGGCTGTTTAGTTTGCCCACACTCCTTTCCTGTCATGTTGTCCTTGCAGCCTACTGCACCTGCATTCCACATCCTTCTCCTCGTTGGCTGATGCAAACTGTTAATACCATGCAAAACTACAGCAGAGTTGGCCGTCTAAAACCTCCTCTTTATATGCCCCGTGCAATCTGAAAAGACTTCAGGCCAGGCGTGGTGGTTCACTCCTATAATCCTAGCACTTTGGGAGGCCGAGGTGGGCAGGTCACCTGAAGTCAGGAGTTCAAGACCAGCCTGGCCAACATGGTGAAACCCCATCTCTACTAAAAATACAAAATTTAGCCGGGCATGGTGGCACATGCCTGTAATCCCAGCTACTTGGGAGGCAAAGGCAGGAGAATCACTTGAACCTGGAAGGCAGAGGTTGCAGTGAGCCAAGATTGCAGCTCGGTTCTTCAGCCTAGGTG
>NW_022317493.1:0-3896 GCF_002776525.5 Piliocolobus tephrosceles
GTTGGCCAGGCTGGTCTTGAATTCCTGACCTCAGATGATCCGCCCACCTCAGCCTCCCAAAGTGCTGGGATTACAGGAGTGAGCCACCACACTCGGGCAGCGGTTCTTAGATTGAATAACAGAGGCCAGGCATAGTAGCTCACACCTGTAATTCCAGTACTTTGGGAGGCTGAGGCGGGCATGTCACTTAAGCTCAGGAGTTCGAGACCAGCATGATCAACGTGGTGAAACCTCATCTCTAGTAAAAATTCAAAGATTAGCTGGGCGTGGTGGTGCATGTTTTTAGTCCCAACTATTCGGGAGACTGAGGGATGAGAATCGCTTAAGCCCCAGAGGCAGAGGTTGCAGCTTAAGTCCCGGTGTTTGATTAGTTTGGATACACCTGTAGTTGGAACACATGGAACTGCTCTACCTGTTGCTGGAACATACGGTAATTCTACGGAGAACTTTCTGATGAACTGCCAAACTATTTGTCACAGTCGATAAACCATTTTATATTCTCACCAGACATGCACCAGGGTTCCACTTTCTCCACATCCTAGCCAGTACTTGCTCTTTTTCATTTTTGTTGTTTTGTTTTTTATATAGCCACCCTAATAGATGTAATGTGATATCTCACTGTGGTTTTGATTTGCATGTCCCTAATGACCGGTGATGCTGAGCATTTTTCTGTAGACTTATTGACCCAATATAGATTCATGTCCTCTGCCCTTTTATAAATGTTGTTGTTGTTTTGTTTTGTTGTTAAGTTTTAGAAGTTCTTTGTATATTCTGCTTATTATATTATACCTTATGTACCTAGTCAGATACATTGCGAATCTTTTCTCCCACTTGCTGGTTGTCTTTTCGCTCTGTTGTTCATGCTGTTTGTAACAAATTTTAGTAGAGAAGGGTTATTTTCGATCAAAAACCATGAACAACAGGTGTTTTTATATCAAAAACCAGAAAAATTTCACATTTTAATCAAGTCCAATTTATCTATTTTATATTTTGTGGCCTATGCTTTTGGTGTCACAGTCAAGAAACTATCACCAAATTTAATGTTATAAGATTTTTGCTTATGCTTTTTCCTAAGAGTTTTTAAGGATTAACTTTTGAAAACATTTATAGTAGGTTTGGGGGTACCTGTGAAGGTTTGTTACATAGGTAAACACATGTCACAGGGGTTTGCTGTACAGGTGATTTCATCACCCAGGTATTAAGCCCAGTCCCCAATAGCAATGTTTTCTACTTTTCTCCTTCCTCCCACCTTCTAACTTCAAATGGACCCCAATGTCTGTTGTTTTTCTCTTTTAGTTTCTAAGTTCTTATTATTTAGCTCCCACTTACAACTGAGAACACGTGGTATTTGGTTTTCTATTCCTGTGTTAGTTTGCTAAGAATAATAGCCTCCAACTTCATTCGTGTTGCCACAAAAGACGTAATCTCTTTTTTATTGCTGCATAGTATTCCATAATGTATATGTGGCACATTTTTTTTATCTAGTCTGTTACTGAGAGTGTTTAGGTTGATTCCATGTCTTTGCTGTGGTGAATAGGGCTGCAATGAGCATGTGCATGCACGTGTCTTTATGGTAGAATAGTTTCTATTTCTCTGGGAATATACACAGTAATGGAATTGTGAGCAGATCTATTGAATGGTAGTTCTGCTTTTTGCCCAACTGCTTTCAACAGCGATTGAACCAATTTACACTCCTACCAACAGTGTTTAAGTTCCCTTTTCTCTACAACCTCACCAGCATTTATTGTTTGACTCTTTAACTATAGCCATTCTGACTAGTGTGAGATGGTATCTCATTGTGATTTCTTTCTTTTTTTTTTTTTTTTTTTTTCCCCAGACGAAGTCTCACTCTGTCACCAGGCTGGAGTGCAGTAGCATGATCTTGGCTCACTGCAACCTCTGCCTCCTGGGTTCAAGCGATTCTCTTGCCTCAGCCTCCCCAGTAGCTGGAATTACAGTTGTGCACCACCATACCCAGGTACTTTTTGTATTTTTAGTGGAGACAGGGTTTCACCATGTTGGCCAGGATGGTCTCGATCTCATGACCTCATGATCTGCCTGCCTCAATTTCCCAGTGTGCTGGGATTACAAGCCTGAGCCACCGCACCCAGCCATCTCATTGTGGTTTTAATTTTTATTTCTCCAATGATCAGTGATGCTGAGGTTTTTTCCACACATTTGTTGGCCATATGTGTGTCTTCTTTTGAAGTGTCTATTCATGTCCTTTGCCCACATTTTAATGAGATTGTTTCTTTCTTTATAAATTTAAGTTCCTCATAGATGCTGGATAGTAGATCTTTTTCAGATGCATAGTTTGCAAATGTTTGCTTCCACTCACTAGGTTCTCTGTTTACTCGGTTGATAGTTTTCTTTTTTTTTTTCTGCTATGCGAAAGCTCTTTTGTTTAATTAGATCCTACTTGTCAGTGTTTGCTTTTCTTGCTATTGATTTTTGTTGTGAAATCTTTGCCTGTTCCTATGTCCAGGACTGTATTGCCTGGATTGTCCTCTAGGGTTTTTATAATTTTAGGTTTTATATTTAAGTCTTCAATCAATTTTGAGTTCATTTATTTCTTTATTTGTGTATGGTGTAAAGAAGGGATCCAGCTTCAGTCTTCCACATATGGCTAACCAGTTGTCCCAACATCATTTATTGAATAAAGAATCTTTTCTTTATTGCTCCTTTTGTCAGCTTTGTCGATGATCACATGGTCACAGATGTGCAGCCTTATTTATTTCTGGGCTTTCTATTCTGTTCCATTTGTCTATGTGCCTGTTTTTATCAGTATCATGCTGTTTTGCTTACTGTAGCCTTGTAGTTTAGTTTGAAGTCAGGTAACGTGATACCTCAAACTTTGTTCTTTTTGCTTAGGATTGCCTTGTCTATTTGTGCTCTTTTCAGTTATATATGTATTTTATAATAGTTTTTTCTAGCTGTGTAAAGAATTTCTTTGGTAGTTTAATAGGAATAGCATTGAATCTGTAGATTGCTTTGTTCTGTATAGCCATTTTAGTCATATTGGATCCTCCTATCCATGAGCATGGGATGTTTTTAAATTTGCTTGTGTCTTCTCTGATTTCATTGAGCAGTGTTTTTTGTTTGTTTCTTTGTTTGTTTTGTTTTTGAGATGGAGTTTCACTGTGTTTCCCAGGCTGGAGTGCAGTGGTACAATCTCAGTTCACTGCAAGCTCTGCTTCCCGAGTTCACGGCATTCTCCTGCCTCAGCCTCCCGAGTAGCTGGGACTACAGGTGCCTGCCACCACGCCCGGCTACATTTTGCGTTTTTTTTTTTTTTTGTTTTTTTGGTTTTTTTTTTGAGACGGAGTCTTGCTCTGTCTCCCAGGCTGGAGTGCAATGGCACAGTCTTGTGTCACTGCAAACTGTGCCTTCCAGGTTCAAGCCATTCTCCTGCCTCAGCCTCGTGAATAGCTAGGATTACAGGTGCCCGCCACCATGCCCAGCTAATTTTTTATGTTTTTAGTTGAGACGGGGTTTCACTGTGGTGAATTACCCTTTTGATGTGTTGCTGGATTCGGTCTGCAAGGATTTTGTTGTGGATTATTGAATGGATGTTCATCAAGGTTACTGGCCTGAAGCTTTCTTTTTTTGTTGTGTCACTGCCAGGCTTTGGTATCAGGATAATGCTGGCCTCATAGAACAAGTTGGGAAGAAGTCCCTCCTCCACTATTTCTTGAAACAGTTTTAGTAGGAATGGTACTAGCTCTTCTTTGTACATCTGTTAAAATTTAACTGTCAATCTATCAGGTCCTGGGCTTTTTTCTTTTTTTTTTTTTTTTCTTGGTTGGTAGGCTGTTTATCACTGATTCAATTTTTGGAGCTCATTATTGGTCTGTTCGGGGACTGAATTTCTTCCTGGTTCAGTCTTGAGAGGGTGT
>NW_022317494.1:0-3896 GCF_002776525.5 Piliocolobus tephrosceles
ACACCCTCTCAAGACTGAACCAGGAAGAAATTCAGTCCCCGAACAGACCAATAATGAGCTCCAAAAATTGAATCAGTGATAAACAGCCTACCAACCAAGAAAAAAAAAAAAAAAAGAAAAAAGCCCAGGACCTGATAGATTGACAGTTAAATTTTAACAGATGTACAAAGAAGAGCTAGTACCATTCCTACTAAAACTGTTTCAAGAAATAGTGGAGGAGGGACTTCTTCCCAACTTGTTCTATGAGGCCAGCATTATCCTGATACCAAAGCCTGGCAGTGACACAACAAAAAAAGAAAGCTTCAGGCCAGTAACCTTGATGAACATCCATTCAATAATCCACAACAAAATCCTTGCAGACCGAATCCAGCAACACATCAAAAGGGTAATTCACCACAGTGAAACCCCGTCTCAACTAAAAACATAAAAAATTAGCTGGGCATGGTGGCGGGCACCTGTAATCCTAGCTATTCACGAGGCTGAGGCAGGAGAATGGCTTGAACCTGGAAGGCACAGTTTGCAGTGACACAAGACTGTGCCATTGCACTCCAGCCTGGGAGACAGAGCAAGACTCCGTCTCAAAAAAAAAACCAAAAAAACAAAAAAAAAAAAAAACGCAAAATGTAGCCGGGCGTGGTGGCAGGCACCTGTAGTCCCAGCTACTCGGGAGGCTGAGGCAGGAGAATGCCGTGAACTCGGGAAGCAGAGCTTGCAGTGAACTGAGATTGTACCACTGCACTCCAGCCTGGGAAACACAGTGAAACTCCATCTCAAAAACAAAACAAACAAAGAAACAAACAAAAAACACTGCTCAATGAAATCAGAGAAGACACAAGCAAATTTAAAAACATCCCATGCTCATGGATAGGAGGATCCAATATGACTAAAATGGCTATACAGAACAAAGCAATCTACAGATTCAATGCTATTCCTATTAAACTACCAAAGAAATTCTTTACACAGCTAGAAAAAACTATTATAAAATACATATATAACTGAAAAGAGCACAAATAGACAAGGCAATCCTAAGCAAAAAGAACAAAGTTTGAGGTATCACGTTACCTGACTTCAAACTAAACTACAAGGCTACAGTAAGCAAAACAGCATGATACTGATAAAAACAGGCACATAGACAAATGGAACAGAATAGAAAGCCCAGAAATAAATAAGGCTGCACATCTGTGACCATGTGATCATCGACAAAGCTGACAAAAGGAGCAATAAAGAAAAGATTCTTTATTCAATAAATGATGTTGGGACAACTGGTTAGCCATATGTGGAAGACTGAAGCTGGATCCCTTCTTTACACCATACACAAATAAAGAAATAAATGAACTCAAAATTGATTGAAGACTTAAATATAAAACCTAAAATTATAAAAACCCTAGAGGACAATCCAGGCAATACAGTCCTGGACATAGGAACAGGCAAAGATTTCACAACAAAAATCAATAGCAAGAAAAGCAAACACTGACAAGTAGGATCTAATTAAACAAAAGAGCTTTCGCATAGCAGAAAAAAAAAAAGAAAACTATCAACCGAGTAAACAGAGAACCTAGTGAGTGGAAGCAAACATTTGCAAACTATGCATCTGAAAAAGATCTACTATCCAGCATCTATGAGGAACTTAAATTTATAAAGAAAGAAACAATCTCATTAAAATGTGGGCAAAGGACATGAATAGACACTTCAAAAGAAGACACACATATGGCCAACAAATGTGTGGAAAAAACCTCAGCATCACTGATCATTGGAGAAATAAAAATTAAAACCACAATGAGATGGCTGGGTGCGGTGGCTCAGGCTTGTAATCCCAGCACACTGGGAAATTGAGGCAGGCAGATCATGAGGTCATGAGATCGAGACCATCCTGGCCAACATGGTGAAACCCTGTCTCCACTAAAAATACAAAAAGTACCTGGGTATGGTGGTGCACAACTGTAATTCCAGCTACTGGGGAGGCTGAGGCAAGAGAATCGCTTGAACCCAGGAGGCAGAGGTTGCAGTGAGCCAAGATCATGCTACTGCACTCCAGCCTGGTGACAGAGTGAGACTTCGTCTGGGGAAAAAAAAAAAAAAAAAAAAAGAAAGAAATCACAATGAGATACCATCTCACACTAGTCAGAATGGCTATAGTTAAAGAGTCAAACAATAAATGCTGGTGAGGTTGTAGAGAAAAGGGAACTTAAACACTGTTGGTAGGAGTGTAAATTGGTTCAATCGCTGTTGAAAGCAGTTGGGCAAAAAGCAGAACTACCATTCAATAGATCTGCTCACAATTCCATTACTGTGTATATTCCCAGAGAAATAGAAACTATTCTACCATAAAGACACGTGCATGCACATGCTCATTGCAGCCCTATTCACCACAGCAAAGACATGGAATCAACCTAAACACTCTCAGTAACAGACTAGATAAAGAAAATGTGCCACATATACATTATGGAATACTATGCAGCAATAAAAAAGAGATTACGTCTTTTGTGGCAACACGAATGAAGTTGGAGGCTATTATTCTTAGCAAACTAACACAGGAATAGAAAACCAAATACCACGTGTTCTCAGTTGTAAGTGGGAGCTAAATAATAAGAACTTAGAAACTAAAAGAGAAAAACAACAGACATTGGGGTCCATTTGAAGTTAGAAGGTGGGAGGAAGGAGAAAAGTAGAAAACATTGCTATTGGGGACTGGGCTTAATACCTGGGTGATGAAATCACCTGTACAGCAAACCCCTGTGACATGTGTTTACCTATGTAACAAACCTTCACAGGTACCCCCAAACCTACTATAAATGTTTTCAAAAGTTAATCCTTAAAAACTCTTAGGAAAAAGCATAAGCAAAAATCTTATAACATTAAATTTGGTGATAGTTTCTTGACTGTGACACCAAAAGCATAGGCCACAAAATATAAAATAGATAAATTGGACTTGATTAAAATGTGAAATTTTTCTGGTTTTTGATATAAAAACACCTGTTGTTCATGGTTTTTGATCGAAAATAACCCTTCTCTACTAAAATTTGTTACAAACAGCATGAACAACAGAGCGAAAAGACAACCAGCAAGTGGGAGAAAAGATTCGCAATGTATCTGACTAGGTACATAAGGTATAATATAATAAGCAGAATATACAAAGAACTTCTAAAACTTAACAACAAAACAAAACAACAACAACATTTATAAAAGGGCAGAGGACATGAATCTATATTGGGTCAATAAGTCTACAGAAAAATGCTCAGCATCACCGGTCATTAGGGACATGCAAATCAAAACCACAGTGAGATATCACATTACATCTATTAGGGTGGCTATATAAAAAACAAAACAACAAAAATGAAAAAGAGCAAGTACTGGCTAGGATGTGGAGAAAGTGGAACCCTGGTGCATGTCTGGTGAGAATATAAAATGGTTTATCGACTGTGACAAATAGTTTGGCAGTTCATCAGAAAGTTCTCCGTAGAATTACCGTATGTTCCAGCAACAGGTAGAGCAGTTCCATGTGTTCCAACTACAGGTGTATCCAAACTAATCAAACACCGGGACTTAAGCTGCAACCTCTGCCTCTGGGGCTTAAGCGATTCTCATCCCTCAGTCTCCCGAATAGTTGGGACTAAAAACATGCACCACCACGCCCAGCTAATCTTTGAATTTTTACTAGAGACGAGGTTTCACCACGTTGATCAGGCTGGTCTCGAACTCCTGAGCTTAAGTGACATGCCCGCCTCAGCCTCCCAAAGTACTGGAATTACAGGTGTGAGCTACTATGCCTGGCCTCTGTTATTCAATCTAAGAACCGCTGCCCGAGTGTGGTGGCTCACTCCTGTAATCCCAGCACTTTGGGAGGCTGAGGTGGGCGGATCATCTGAGGTCAGGAATTCAAGACCAGCCTGGCCAAC
>NW_022317495.1:0-3349 GCF_002776525.5 Piliocolobus tephrosceles
TGCCTCAGCCTCCCGAGTAGCTGGGATTACAGGTGCTTACCACCACATTCAGCTAAATTTTTGTGTTTTAAGTAGAGATGGGGTTTCACCATGTTGGCCAGGCTGGTCTTGAATTCCTGACCTCAGATGATCCGCCCACCTCAGCCTCCCAAAGTGCTGGGATTACAGGAGTGAGCCACCACACTCGGGCAGTGGTTCTTAGATTGAATAACAGAGGCCAGGCATAGTAGCTCACACCTGTAATTCCAGTACTTTGGGAGGCTGAGGCGGGCATGTCACTTAAGCTCAGGAGTTCAAGACCAGCATGATCAACGTGGTGAAACCTCATCTCTAGTAAAAATTCAAAGATTAGCTGGGCGTGGTGGTGCATGTTTTTAGTCCCAACTATTCGGGAGACTGAGGGATGAGAATCGCTTAAGCCCCAGAGGCAGAGGTTGCAGCTTAAGTCCCGGTGTTTGATTAGTTTGGATACACCTGTAGTTGGAACATATGGAACTGCTCTACCTGTTGCTGGAACATACGGTAATTCTACGGAGAACTTTCTGATGAACTGCCAAACTATTTGTCACAGTCGATAAACCATTTTATATTCTCACCAGACATGCACCAGGGTTCCACTTTCTCCACATCCTAGCCAGTACTTGCTCTTTTTCATTTTTGTTGTTTTGTTTTTTATATAGCCACCCTAATAGATGTAATGTGATATCTCATTGTGGTTTTGATTTGCATGTCCCTAATGACCGGTGATGCTGAGCATTTTTCTGTAGACTTATTGACCCAATATAGATTCATGTCCTCTGCCCTTTTATAAATGTTGTTGTTGTTTTGTTTTGTTGTTAAGTTTTAGAAGTTCTTTGTATATTCTGCTTATTATATTATACCTTATGTACCTAGTCAGATACATTGCGAATCTTTTCTCCCACTTGCTGGTTGTCTTTTTGCTCTGTTGTTCATGCTGTTTGTAACAAATTTTAGTAGAGAAGGGTTATTTTCGATCAAAAACCATGAACAACAGGTGTTTTTATATCAAAAAACAGAAAAATTTCACATTTTAATCAAGTCCAATTTATCTATTTTATATTTTGTGGCCTATGCTTTTGGTGTCACAGTCAAGAAACTATCACCAAATTTAATGTTATAAGATTTTTGCTTATGCTTTTTCCTAAGAGTTTTTAAGGATTAACTTTTGAAAACATTTATAGTAGGTTTGGGGGTACCTGTGAAGGTTTGTTACATAGGTAAACACATGTCACAGGGGTTTGCTGTACAGGTGATTTCGTCACCCAGGTATTAAGCCCAGTTCCCAATAGCAATGTTTTCTACTTTTCTCCTTCCTCCCACCTTCTAACTTCAAATGGACCCCAATGTCTGTTGTTTTTCTCTTTTAGTTTCTAAGTTCTTATTATTTAGCTCCCACTTACAACTGAGAACACGTGGTATTTGGTTTTCTGTTCCTGTGTTAGTTTGCTAAGAATAATAGCCTCCAACTTCATTCGTGTTGCCACAAAAGACGTAATCTCTTTTTTATTGCTGCATAGTATTCCATAATGTATATGTGGCACATTTTCTTTATCTAGTCTGTTACTGAGAGTGTTTAGGTTGATTCCATGTCTTTGCTGTGGTGAATAGGGCTGCAATGAGCATTTGCATACACGTGTCTTTATGGTAGAATAATTTCTATTTCTCTGGGAATATACACAGTAATGGAATTGTGAGCAGATCTATTGAATGGTAGTTCTGCTTTTTGCCCAACTGCTTTCAACAGCGATTGAACCAATTTACACTCCTACCAACAGTGTTTAAGTTCCTTTTTCTCAACAACCTCACCAGCATTTATTGTTTGACTCTTTAACTATAGCCATTCTGACTAGTGTGAGATGGTATCTCATTGTGATTTCTTTCTTTTTTTTTTTTTTTTCCCCAGACGAAGTCTCACTCTGTCACCAGGCTGGAGTGCAGTAGCATGATCTTGGCTCACTGCAACCTCTGCCTCCTGGGTTCAAGCGATTCTCTTGCCTCAGCCTCCCCAGTAGCTGGAATTACAGTTGTGCACCACCATACCCAGGTACTTTTTGTATTTTTAGTGGAGACAGGGTTTCACCATGTTGGCCAGGATGGTCTCGATCTCATGACCTCATGATCTGCCTGCCTCAATTTCCCAGTGTGCTGGGATTACAAGCCTGAGCCACAGCACCCAGCCATCTCATTGTGGTTTTAATTTTCATTTCTCCAATGATCAGTGATGCTGAGGTTTTTTCCATACATTTGTTGGCCATATGTGTGTCTTCTTTTGAAGTGTCTATTCATGTCCTTTGCCCACATTTTAATGAGATTGTTTATTTCTTTATAAATTTAAGTTCCTCATAGATGCTGGATAGTAGATCTTTTTCAGATGCATAGTTTGCAAATGTTTGCTTCCACTCACTAGGTTCTCTGTTTACTCGGTTGATAGTTTTCTTTTTTTTTCTGCTATGCGAAAGCTCTTTTGTTTAATTAGATCCTACTTGTCAGTGTTTGCTTTTCTTGCTATTGATTTTTGTCGTGAAATCTTTGCCTGTTCCTATGTCCAGGATTGTATTGCCTGGATTGTCCTCTAGGGTTTTTATAATTTTAGGTTTTATATTTAAGTCTTCAATCAATCTTGAGTTCATTTATTTCTTTATTTGTGTATGGTGTAAAGAAGGGATCCAGCTTCAGTCTTCCACATATGGCTAACCAGTTGTCCCAACATCATTTATTGAATAAAGAATCTTTTCTTTATTGCTCCTTTTGTCAGCTTTGTCGATGATCACATGGTCACAGATGTGCAGCCTTATTTATTTCTGGGCTTTCTATTCTGTTCCATTTGTCTATGTGCCTGTTTTTATCAGTATCATGCTGTTTTGCTTACTGTAGCCTTGTAGTTTAGTTTGAAGTCAGGTAACGTGATACCTCAAGCTTTGTTCTTTTTGCTTAGGATTGCCTTGTCTATTTGTGCTCTTTTCAGTTTTATATGTATTTTATAATAGTTTTTTCTAGCTGTGTAAAGAATTTCTTTGGTAGTTTAATAGGAATAGCATTGAATCTGTAGATTGCTTTGTTCTGTATAGCCATTTTAGTCATATTGGATCCTCCTATCCATGAGCATGGGATGTTTTTAAATTTGCTTGTGTCTTCTCTGATTTCATTGAGCAGTGTTTTTTTGTTTGTTTCTTTGTTTGTTTTGTTTTTGAGATGGAGTTTCACTGTGTTTCCCAGGCTGGAGTGCAGTGGTACAATCTCAGTTCACTGCAAGCTCTGCTTCCCGAGTTCACGGCATTCTCCTGCCTCAGCCTCCCGAGTAGCTGGGACTACAGGTGCCTGCTACCAC
>NW_022317495.1:3449-4034 GCF_002776525.5 Piliocolobus tephrosceles
TTTTGAGACGGAGTCTTGCTCTGTCTCCCAGGCTGGAGTGCAATGGCACAGTCTTGTGTCACTGCAAACTCTGCCTTCCAGGTTCAAGCCATTCTCCTGCCTCAGCCTCGTGAATAGCTAGGATTACAGGTGCCCGCCACCATGCCCAGCTAATTTTTTATGTTTTTAGTTGAGACGGGGTTTCACTGTGGTGAATTACCCTTTTGATGTGTTGCTGGATTCGGTCTGCAAGGATTTTGTTGTGGATTATTGAATGGATGTTCATCAAGGTTACTGGCCTGAAGCTTTCTTTTTTTGTTGTGTCACTGCCAGGCTTTGGTATCAGGATAATGCTGGCCTCATAGAACAAGTTGGGAAGAAGTCCCTCCTCCACTATTTCTTGAAACAGTTTTAGTAGGAATGGTACTAGCTCTTCTTTGTACATCTGTTAAAATTTAACTGTCAATCTATCAGGTCCTGGGCTTTTTTCTTTTTTTTTTTTTTTTTCTTGGTCGGTAGGCTGTTTATTACTGATTCAATTTTTGGAGCTCATTATTGCTCTGTTCGGGGACTGAATTTCTTCCTGGTTCAGTCTTGAGAGGGTGT
>NW_022317496.1:0-585 GCF_002776525.5 Piliocolobus tephrosceles
ACACCCTCTCAAGACTGAACCAGGAAGAAATTCAGTCCCCGAACAGAGCAATAATGAGCTCCAAAAATTGAATCAGTAATAAACAGCCTACCGACCAAGAAAAAAAAAAAAAAAAAGAAAAAAGCCCAGGACCTGATAGATTGACAGTTAAATTTTAACAGATGTACAAAGAAGAGCTAGTACCATTCCTACTAAAACTGTTTCAAGAAATAGTGGAGGAGGGACTTCTTCCCAACTTGTTCTATGAGGCCAGCATTATCCTGATACCAAAGCCTGGCAGTGACACAACAAAAAAAGAAAGCTTCAGGCCAGTAACCTTGATGAACATCCATTCAATAATCCACAACAAAATCCTTGCAGACCGAATCCAGCAACACATCAAAAGGGTAATTCACCACAGTGAAACCCCGTCTCAACTAAAAACATAAAAAATTAGCTGGGCATGGTGGCGGGCACCTGTAATCCTAGCTATTCACGAGGCTGAGGCAGGAGAATGGCTTGAACCTGGAAGGCAGAGTTTGCAGTGACACAAGACTGTGCCATTGCACTCCAGCCTGGGAGACAGAGCAAGACTCCGTCTCAAAA
>NW_022317496.1:685-4034 GCF_002776525.5 Piliocolobus tephrosceles
GTGGTAGCAGGCACCTGTAGTCCCAGCTACTCGGGAGGCTGAGGCAGGAGAATGCCGTGAACTCGGGAAGCAGAGCTTGCAGTGAACTGAGATTGTACCACTGCACTCCAGCCTGGGAAACACAGTGAAACTCCATCTCAAAAACAAAACAAACAAAGAAACAAACAAAAAAACACTGCTCAATGAAATCAGAGAAGACACAAGCAAATTTAAAAACATCCCATGCTCATGGATAGGAGGATCCAATATGACTAAAATGGCTATACAGAACAAAGCAATCTACAGATTCAATGCTATTCCTATTAAACTACCAAAGAAATTCTTTACACAGCTAGAAAAAACTATTATAAAATACATATAAAACTGAAAAGAGCACAAATAGACAAGGCAATCCTAAGCAAAAAGAACAAAGCTTGAGGTATCACGTTACCTGACTTCAAACTAAACTACAAGGCTACAGTAAGCAAAACAGCATGATACTGATAAAAACAGGCACATAGACAAATGGAACAGAATAGAAAGCCCAGAAATAAATAAGGCTGCACATCTGTGACCATGTGATCATCGACAAAGCTGACAAAAGGAGCAATAAAGAAAAGATTCTTTATTCAATAAATGATGTTGGGACAACTGGTTAGCCATATGTGGAAGACTGAAGCTGGATCCCTTCTTTACACCATACACAAATAAAGAAATAAATGAACTCAAGATTGATTGAAGACTTAAATATAAAACCTAAAATTATAAAAACCCTAGAGGACAATCCAGGCAATACAATCCTGGACATAGGAACAGGCAAAGATTTCACGACAAAAATCAATAGCAAGAAAAGCAAACACTGACAAGTAGGATCTAATTAAACAAAAGAGCTTTCGCATAGCAGAAAAAAAAAGAAAACTATCAACCGAGTAAACAGAGAACCTAGTGAGTGGAAGCAAACATTTGCAAACTATGCATCTGAAAAAGATCTACTATCCAGCATCTATGAGGAACTTAAATTTATAAAGAAATAAACAATCTCATTAAAATGTGGGCAAAGGACATGAATAGACACTTCAAAAGAAGACACACATATGGCCAACAAATGTATGGAAAAAACCTCAGCATCACTGATCATTGGAGAAATGAAAATTAAAACCACAATGAGATGGCTGGGTGCTGTGGCTCAGGCTTGTAATCCCAGCACACTGGGAAATTGAGGCAGGCAGATCATGAGGTCATGAGATCGAGACCATCCTGGCCAACATGGTGAAACCCTGTCTCCACTAAAAATACAAAAAGTACCTGGGTATGGTGGTGCACAACTGTAATTCCAGCTACTGGGGAGGCTGAGGCAAGAGAATCGCTTGAACCCAGGAGGCAGAGGTTGCAGTGAGCCAAGATCATGCTACTGCACTCCAGCCTGGTGACAGAGTGAGACTTCGTCTGGGGAAAAAAAAAAAAAAAAGAAAGAAATCACAATGAGATACCATCTCACACTAGTCAGAATGGCTATAGTTAAAGAGTCAAACAATAAATGCTGGTGAGGTTGTTGAGAAAAAGGAACTTAAACACTGTTGGTAGGAGTGTAAATTGGTTCAATCGCTGTTGAAAGCAGTTGGGCAAAAAGCAGAACTACCATTCAATAGATCTGCTCACAATTCCATTACTGTGTATATTCCCAGAGAAATAGAAATTATTCTACCATAAAGACACGTGTATGCAAATGCTCATTGCAGCCCTATTCACCACAGCAAAGACATGGAATCAACCTAAACACTCTCAGTAACAGACTAGATAAAGAAAATGTGCCACATATACATTATGGAATACTATGCAGCAATAAAAAAGAGATTACGTCTTTTGTGGCAACACGAATGAAGTTGGAGGCTATTATTCTTAGCAAACTAACACAGGAACAGAAAACCAAATACCACGTGTTCTCAGTTGTAAGTGGGAGCTAAATAATAAGAACTTAGAAACTAAAAGAGAAAAACAACAGACATTGGGGTCCATTTGAAGTTAGAAGGTGGGAGGAAGGAGAAAAGTAGAAAACATTGCTATTGGGAACTGGGCTTAATACCTGGGTGACGAAATCACCTGTACAGCAAACCCCTGTGACATGTGTTTACCTATGTAACAAACCTTCACAGGTACCCCCAAACCTACTATAAATGTTTTCAAAAGTTAATCCTTAAAAACTCTTAGGAAAAAGCATAAGCAAAAATCTTATAACATTAAATTTGGTGATAGTTTCTTGACTGTGACACCAAAAGCATAGGCCACAAAATATAAAATAGATAAATTGGACTTGATTAAAATGTGAAATTTTTCTGTTTTTTGATATAAAAACACCTGTTGTTCATGGTTTTTGATCGAAAATAACCCTTCTCTACTAAAATTTGTTACAAACAGCATGAACAACAGAGCAAAAAGACAACCAGCAAGTGGGAGAAAAGATTCGCAATGTATCTGACTAGGTACATAAGGTATAATATAATAAGCAGAATATACAAAGAACTTCTAAAACTTAACAACAAAACAAAACAACAACAACATTTATAAAAGGGCAGAGGACATGAATCTATATTGGGTCAATAAGTCTACAGAAAAATGCTCAGCATCACCGGTCATTAGGGACATGCAAATCAAAACCACAATGAGATATCACATTACATCTATTAGGGTGGCTATATAAAAAACAAAACAACAAAAATGAAAAAGAGCAAGTACTGGCTAGGATGTGGAGAAAGTGGAACCCTGGTGCATGTCTGGTGAGAATATAAAATGGTTTATCGACTGTGACAAATAGTTTGGCAGTTCATCAGAAAGTTCTCCGTAGAATTACCGTATGTTCCAGCAACAGGTAGAGCAGTTCCATATGTTCCAACTACAGGTGTATCCAAACTAATCAAACACCGGGACTTAAGCTGCAACCTCTGCCTCTGGGGCTTAAGCGATTCTCATCCCTCAGTCTCCCGAATAGTTGGGACTAAAAACATGCACCACCACGCCCAGCTAATCTTTGAATTTTTACTAGAGATGAGGTTTCACCACGTTGATCATGCTGGTCTTGAACTCCTGAGCTTAAGTGACATGCCCGCCTCAGCCTCCCAAAGTACTGGAATTACAGGTGTGAGCTACTATGCCTGGCCTCTGTTATTCAATCTAAGAACCACTGCCCGAGTGTGGTGGCTCACTCCTGTAATCCCAGCACTTTGGGAGGCTGAGGTGGGCGGATCATCTGAGGTCAGGAATTCAAGACCAGCCTGGCCAACATGGTGAAACCCCATCTCTACTTAAAACACAAAAATTTAGCTGAATGTGGTGGTAAGCACCTGTAATCCCAGCTACTCGGGAGGCTGAGGCA
>NW_022317497.1:0-318 GCF_002776525.5 Piliocolobus tephrosceles
GGATATCCTTGTTAACTTTCTGTCTCGTTGATCTGTCTAATGTTGACTGTGGAGTGTTGAAGTCTCCCATTATTATTGTATGGGAGTCTAAGTCTCTTTGTAAGTCTCTAAGGACTTGCTTTATGAATCTGGGTGCTCCTGTATTGGGTGCATATATATTTAGGATAGTTAGCTCTTCCTGTTGAATTGATCCCTTTACCATTATGTAATGGCCTTCTTTGTCTCTTTTGATGTTTGATGGTTTAAAGTCTGTTTTATCAGAGACTAGGATTGCAACCCCTGCTTTTTTTTGTTCTCCATTTACTTGGTAGATCTTCC
>NW_022317497.1:418-10995 GCF_002776525.5 Piliocolobus tephrosceles
TTAATTGGAGCATTTAGTCCATTTACATTTAAGGTTAATATTGTTATGTGTGAACTTGATCCTGCCATTATGATATTAACTGGTTATTTTGCTCATTAGTTGATGCAGTTTCTTCCTAGCCTCGATGGTCTTTACATTTTGGCATGTTTTTGCAATGGCTGGTACTGGTTGTTCCTTTCCATGTTTAGGGCTTCCTTCAGGGTCTCTTGTAAGGCAGGCCTGGTGGTGACAAAATCACTAAGCATTTGCTTATCTGTAAAGAATTTTATTTGTCCTTCACTGATGAAACTTAGTTTGGCTGGATATGAAATTCTGGGTTTAAAATTCTTTTCTTTAAGAACGTTGAATATTGGCCCCCACTCTCTTCTGGCTTGTAGAGTTTCTGCAGAGAGATCTGCTGTCAGTCTGATGGGCTTCCCCTTGTGGCTAACCCGACCTTTCTCTCTGGCTGCCCTTAAGATTTTTTCCTTCATTTCAACTTTGGTGAATCTGGCAATTATGTGTCTTGGAGTTGCTCTTCTGGAGGAGTATCTTTGTGGCGTTTTCTGTATTTCCGGAATTTGAAGGTTGGCCTGCCCTGCTAGGTTGGGGAAGTTCTCTTGGATGATATCCTGTAGAGTGTTTTCCAATTTGATTCCATTTTCCCCCTCACTTTCAGGCACCCCAATCAGACGTAGATTTGGTCTTTTTACATAATCCCATACTTCTTGCAGGCTTTGTTCATTTCTTTTTCTTCTTTTTTCTTTTGGTTTCTCTTCTCGTTTCATTTCATTCATTTGATCCTCCATCACTGATACTCTTTCTTCCAGTTGATCGAGTCGGTTACTGAAGCTTGTGCATTTGTCACGTATTTCTCGTGTCACGGTTTTCATCTCTGTCATTTCGTTTATGACCTTCTCTGCATTAATTAGTCTAGCTGTCAATTCTTCCACTCTTTTTTCAAGATTTTTAGTTTCTTTGCGCTGGGTACGTAATTCCACCTTTAGCTCTGAGAGGTTTGATGGACTGAAGCCTTCTTCTCTCATCTCGTCAAAATCATTCTCTGACCAGCTTTGATCCATTGCTGGCGATGGGCTGTGCTCCTTTGCAGGAGGAGATGCGCTCTTATTTTTTGAATTTCCAGCTTTTCTGCCCTGCTTTTTCCCCATCTTTGTGGTTTTATCTGTCTCTGGTCTTTGATGATGGTGACGTACTGATGGGGTTTTGGTATAGGTGTCCTTCCTGTTTGATAGTTTTCCTTCTGACAGTCAGGACCCTCAGCTATAGTTCTGTTGGAGATTGTTTGAGGTCCACTCCAGACCCTGTTTGCCTGGGTATCAGCAGCAGAGGTTGCAGAAGATAGAATATTGCTGAACAGCGAGTGCACCTGTCTGATTCTTGCTTTGGAAGCTTCCTCTCAGGGGTGTACTCCACCCTGTGAGGTGTGGGCTGTCAGACAGCCCCTAGTGGGGGATGTCTCCCAGTTAGGCTACTCAGGGGTCAGGGACCCACTTGAGCAGGCAGACTGCCCCTTCCCAGATCTCAACCTCCGTGTTGGGAGATCCACTGCTCTTTTCAAATCTGTCAGACAGAGTCATTCGCGTCTGGACAGGCCTCTGCTGCTTTAGCTCAGCCCTGTCCCCAGAGGCGGAGTCTACAGAGACAGGCAGGTTTCCTTGAGCTGCTGTGAGCTCCACCCAGTTCGAGCTTCCCAGCGGCTTTATTTACCTTCTTAAGCCTTAGTGATGGCGGGCGCCCCTCCCCCAGCCTCGCTGCTGCCTTGCGGTTAGATTGCCACTGACTGCTGTGTTAGCAAGGAGGGAGGCTCCGTGGGCGTGGGACCCTCCCGGCCAGGTGTGGGATATAATCTCCGGTGTGCCGGTGTTACAGCGCAGTATGGGGGTGGGAGTTACCCGATTTTCCAGGTTTTGTGTGTCTCATTTCCCCTGGCTAGGAAAAGGGACTCCCTTCCCCCTCGTGCTTCCCAGGTGAGGTGATGCCTCGCCCTGCTTCAGCTCTCGCTGGTCGGGCTGCAGAAGCTGACCCGCACGGATTGTCCAGCACTCCCGAGTGAGATGACCCCAGTACCTCAGTTGAAAATGCAGAAATCACCGGTCTTCTGTGTCGCTCGTGCTGGGAGATGGAGACTGAAGCTGTTCCTATTCGGCCATCTTGCTCCCCCCCCATGGAGTAGTTTTCTAACTATGTGAATGTTTTGCATGTGATGGGATATTCGGGAGCACATTGAGGCTTGCATTCTAAAAGGAAATATGTTCAGACCGAAACTGGAGAGAAGTTTTCCGAGGAAGTGCTTTGTGATGTGTGCATTCCACTCACAGTGTTATACCCCTCTGCTAATACAACATCGGTGAAACCCTTTTGGAGAAACAGCTACTAAGTGATATTGGGGAGCATGTTGATGCCAATGGTGAAAAGGGAAATAGCCTGAGACAGAAACTGGAAATAAGCTTTCTAGGAAACTACTCTGTGATATGTGTAATCATCTCACATACATAACGCTTTCTTTACATTACGCAGCTTGGAAACTCTCATGAACGAATCCAGGTAGGGAACTTCGGGAGCACATTCTGGACTATGGTGAAAAAGGAAATATCTTCATATAAAAACTGGAAAGAAGCTTTCTCTGAGTCTGTTTTTGCTAGGTTTATTCATCTCTCATAGATGAACCTTTCTTTACATTACACAGCTTGGAAACTCCCTCGTGGATGAATCCGCAAAGGGATATATGGGATCACATTCGGGTCTACGGTTAAATAGAAAATAGAGTCAGATAAAAACTGAAGAGAAACTTTCTGAGACACTGCTTGATGATGTGAGCATTCCACTCAGGGAGTTATAACTTTCTTCTCACCAGGCACAGTTTGAACACTGTTCCTGTAAAACCAAAAGTGTGATATTCGGAACACATTGAAGACTACGGCAAAAAGATAAATCACGTCCAATATAAAAACAGAAAGAAGCACTCGAAGAAAGTGCTCTCTGACGTGTTCATACTTTTCATAGTGTTAAAACTTACTCTGCATTCCCCAGTTTGAATGTCGGTCTTTGAGGGTTCCGCTAAGGGATAGTAAGTGGCAACTGTTTCGAGCAAGAAAATGCCTTCCATCGAAAACTCGAGAGAAGCTTTCTGCGTAACTCTTTTGTGATGTTTGTATTCATCTCATAGAGTTAAATCATTCCTTGGATTGAGCAGTGTGAAATCACTCTTTCTGTGGGAATTTGAGAAAGGACATTTGGAAACGGTCTTTAGAATATCCTGAAAAAGAAATAACCACAGAGAGAAAGCAGAAGCAAGCTTTCTGTGAAACTTCTCTGTGTCTCGTGAATTTGGCTCACACAGTTAAGCTTCTTTTTTCATTGAGCAGTATCAAAACACTGTTTTAGTTTATTCTGAGAAGTGATATTCAGGAGCGCTTTGAGACTCACGGTGAGAAAAGAAAGGCCTTCAGAAAGAAACAGGAGAAAAGCTTTCTAAGGAGCTGCTTTGTGACGTGTGCATTCCAGTCACAGAAATATACCTTTCTTCTCCTAGAGGATTCCAGAATCCCTTTGGGAGAAAAAGCTACCAAGGGACATTCGGGAGTATAAGGATGGCTATGGTGAAAAAGGAAATATCCTCAGACAAAAACTGGAAAGAAGACTTCTGTGAAACTGCTTTGTGTTAGATGTATTTCTTAATCTCACAGTTAAAACTTTTCTTATATTACGCAGTTTGGAATCTCCTGCATGCATGGATGCACGAAGGGACATTCAGGAGCACATTCAGCCCTATCGTGAAAGATGAGATATTTTCAGATAAAAACTGGAGAGAAGCTTTCTGAGAAACTATTTTGTGATGTATTCATTCCACTCAGTGAGTTATATCTCTTTTCTCACAAGGCAGTGTTTGAACACTGTTCCTGTGAAACCGAAAAAGACATATTTCAGTACACATTGAGGACTATGGCGAATAGTGAAATAAAATCGAGGACGAGGCATTACAAGAATCTGTTCTTTGATATGTGCATTCACTTCACAGAGATAATGCTTAATCTGTATTGCCCAGTTTTGAAACTCTGTCTTTGAAGAATCTGTGAAGGGATAATTAGTGACTCCTGGAGGCTTGTGGTGAGTGAGGTAACGTCTTCCCATGAAACCTGAAGAGAAAATTACTGAGCAACTGCTTTGCGATGTGTACATTCATCTCATAGAGTTAAACCATTCTTTGTAATGAGCAGCTCCAAATGTTTGTTTTGGGGGCTTCTGAGGAAGGACATTTGGGAACGATCCTTGGAATATGGAGAAAGCAATATATTCAGGTAAACTCCAGAAAGAAACTTTCTGTGAAACTGCTCTGTGTCTTCTTAATTCCTCTTGCTCAGTTAAGCCAGTCTCTTCATTGAACAGTTTTCTAACCCTTTGTATGTTTAGTGCGTAATGGGATACAAGGGAGCGCTTTGACGCTTGCGTTGTAAAAGAAAATATATTCAGAGCGAAACTGGAGAGAAGCTTTCGAGGAACTGCCTGGTGACGTTTGCATTCCACTCATAGTGTTATACCTCTCTTCTCATACAGCATCAGTGAAACTCTTTTGGAGTAACAGGTACCAAGTGATATTCGGGAGCATGTTGATGCCGATGGTGAAAAGGGAAATAATCTCAGACCAAAAGTGGAAAGAAGCTTTCTAGGAAAGTACTCTTTGAGATGTGTAATCATGTCACATACATAAACAGTTCTTTACATTACGCAGCTTTGAAACTATCATAGACGGATCCACGAAGGGACCTTTGGAGCACATTCAGGACTATGGTGGCAAAGGAAATATCTTCAGATAAAAACTGCAAAGAAGCTTTCTGTGAATCTGCATTTTGCTCTGTTTATTCTTCTCATATAGATGATGCTTTCTTTACATTACACAGCTTGGAAACTCCCTCCTGAATGGATCTGCAAAGGTATACTTGGGATTGCTTTCGGGCCCATGGTGAAATAGGAAATATAGTCAGATAAAAACTAGAGAGAAGCTTTCTGAGAATCTCCTTGGTTAAGTGAACATTCCACTCAGGGAGTTATAACTTTATTCTCACAAGCCACAGTTTGAACACTGTTCCTGTAAAACCAAAAGAGTGATATTCGGAGCACATTGAAGACTATTGCAAACAGTGACATGTCGTCCAATAAAAAAAAGAAAGAAGCACTCGAGGAAACTGTTCTCTGACATGCAAATTCTTTACACATAGTTAAAGCTTACTCTACATTTCCCAGTTTGAAAGTCGGTCTTTGATGGTTCTGCAAAGGGATAGTAAGTGGCAACTGGAGGCCTGTGTCAAGCAAGGAAATGTCTTCCATCGAAAAGGGGAGAGAAGCTTTCTGCGCAACACTTTTGTGATGTTTGTATTCATCTCATAGAGTTAAATCATTCTTTGGATTGAGGAGTTTGAAATCACTGTTTCTGTGGAATCTGAGAAAGGACATTTGAAAACGCTCTTTAGAACATCCTGAAAAATAAATAATCTAAAAGATAAACAAGAAGGAAGCTTTCTGTGAAACTGCTCTGTGTCACGTGATTCGGCTCACACAGTTAAGCTTCTCTTTTGGTAGAGCAGTATCATAACACTGTTTTTGTTTATTCTGAGAAGGGATTTTCAGGAGCACTTTGAGACTCACGGTGAGAAAGGAAAAGTCTTCAGAAAGAAACTGGAGAGAAACTTTCTGAGGAGCTGCTTTGTGATGTGTGCATTCCAGTCACAGAAATATACCTTTCTTCTCCTAGGGTATTCCAGAATTCCTTTGGGAGAAAAATCTACCAATAGACAATTTGGGAGTATAGGGACGGCTATGGGGAAAAGGAAATATCCTCAGACAATAAATGGAAAGAAGATTTCTGTGAAACAGTTTTTTGTTAGATATATTTATTCAACTCGCATAGCTGAAACTTTTCTTATATTACACTGTTTGGAAACTCCATCATGCACAAATCCATGAAGGGACATTCGGAAGCACATTCAGGCCTACAGTGCAAGAGGAGATATCTTCAGCTAAAAACTGGAAAGAAGCTTTCTGAGAAACTACTTTCTGATGTATGCACTGCACTCAGGGAGTTATACCTCTTTTCTCACAAAGCAGCATTTCAACCCTGTTCCTGTGAAACCGAACACTGATATTTCCGAGCGCATTGAGGACTATGGCGAATAATGAAATACACTGAAGTAAAATCGAGGAAGAAGCTTCCCAAGAATCTGCTCTCTGATATGTGCATTCACTTAACAGAGATAATGCTTACTCTATGTTGCCCAGTTTTCGAACTCTGTCTTTGAAGAATCTCTGAAGGGATATTTAATGACGCCTGGAGGCTTGTGGTGAGCAAGGTAATGCCTTCTGATGAAATCTGCAGAGAAACTTTTTGAGCAAATGCTTTGCGATGTGTGTATTCGTCTGACAGAGATACACCATTCTTTGGATTGAGCACCTTGAAATCACTGTTGTTGTGGCATCTGAAGAAGTACATTGGGGAATGATACTAAGATTATGGAGAAAGAAATATCCTCAGGAAAAATCCAGAAGGAAGCATTCTGTGAAACTACTCTGTGTCGTCTTAGTTCTTCTCACTCAGTTAAGCCTCCCTTTTCATTGAGCAGTTTTCTAACCCTGTGTATGTTTAGCGTGTGATGGGATATTCGGGAACACTTTGAGGCTTATGGTGAAAAAGGAAATATGTTCTGACCGAAAGTGGAGAGGAGCTTTCCGAGGAACTGCTTTGTGATGTTTGCATTCCACTCACAGTATCATACCTCGCTTCTCAAACAGCGTCAGTGGAACCCTTTGAGAGAAACAGGTACCAAGTGATATTCGGGAGCATGTTGATGCCAATGGTGGAAAGGGAAATAGCCCCAGACAGAAACTAGAAAGAAGCTTTCTAGGAATCTACTCTGTAATGTGTGTAATAATCTCACATAGATAAAGCTTTCTTTACATTACACAGCTTGGAATCTGTCATGGACGGATCCACAAAGCGACCTTCGGGAGCACATTTAGGACTATAGTGAAAAAGGAAATATCTTCAGATATAAACTGGAAAGAAACTTTCTGTGAATCTGCTTTTTGCTATGTTTTTTCATCTCACATAGATGATGCTTTCTTTACATTACACAGCTTGGAAACCCCCTCTTGGGTGGATCCTGTAGGGATATTTGGGATCACATTCGGGCCTAAGGTGAAATAGGAAATATAGTCAGATAAAACCTGGAGAGAAGCTTTCTGAGGAACTGCTTGGTGACGTGTGCATTCCACTCAGGGAGTTATAACTTTCTTCTCATAAGGCACAGTTTGAACACTGTTCCTGTACAACCAAAAGAGTGAGATTCAGAGCACATTGAAGACTATGGCAAAAAGTGATATGACGTCCAATAAAAAAGCAGAAAGAGGCACTCAAAGAAAGTGCTCTCTGACATGTGCATTCTTTTCATAGGGTTAAAACTTATTCTGCATTTCCGAGGTTGAAAGGCGATCTTTGAGGGTTCCGTGAAGAGACAGTAAGTGACAAACAGAGGTCTGTGTCGAGCAAGAAAAAGTCTTACATCGAAAACTGGAGAGAAACTTTTGCGCAACTCTTTTGTGATGTTTGTATTCATCTCATAGAGTTAAATCATTCCTTGGATTGAGCAGTTTGAAATCACTGTTTCTGTGGAATTAGAGAAAGGACATTTGGAAACGCTCTTTAGAATATCCTGAAAAAGAATTAACCTCAGAGAGAAAACAGAAGAAAGCTTTCTGTGGAACTGCTCTGTGTCAGGTGAATTCCGCTCACACACTTAAGTTTCTCATTTCATTGTGCAGTATCATAACTCTGTTTTTGTTTAGTTTGAGAAGGGATATTCAGGAGTGCTTTGAGACTCAGGGTGAGAAAAAAAACGTCTTCAGAAATAAACTGTAGTGAAGCTTCCTGAGTAGCTGTTTGGTGACGTGTGCATTCCACTCACAGAAATATACCTTTCTGCTCCTAGAGGATTCCGGAATCCCTTTTGGAAGAAAAGCTACCAAGAGACTTTCGGGAGTATAGGGATGGCTATGGTGAATTCGGAAATATCCTGAGACAAAAACTGGAAAGATTTCTGTGAAACTGCTATTTGTTAGATATATATATTCAACTCGCACAGTTAAAACTTTTCTTATATTATGCACTTGGGAAACTCTGTCATGCACGGATTCGTGGAGGGACATTCTGGAGCATATTCAGGCCTAAAGGGAAAGAGGATATATTCAGATAAAAATTGGATAGAAGCTTTCTGTGAAACTATTTTGTGATGTATGCATACCACTCAGGGAGTTATACCACTTTTCTCACAAGGCAGTGTCTGAACACTGTTCCTGTGAAACTGTAAAATTGATATTTCGGAGCGAAGTGTGGACTATGGCGAATAGTGAAATATACTGAAATAAAATCGGAGAAGAAGCGTTCTAAAAATCTGCTCTTTGAAATGTGCATTCCCTTCACAGAGTTAATGCTTACTCTATGTTGCCCAGTTTGGAAACTCTGTCTTTGAAGAATCTGTGAAGGTATATTCAGTGATGCCCAGAGGCTTGTGATGAGCAAGGAAACGTTCTCCAATGAAACTTGCAGAGAAACATTCTGAGCAACTGCTTTGCAATGTGTGTATTCATCTCAAAGAGTTAAACCTTTCTTTGGATTGAGGAGCTTGAAATCACTCTTTTTGTGGCATCTGAGGAAGGATATATGGGAACGATCCATAGATTATGGAGAAAGAAATGTTCTCAGGAAATATCCAGAAGGAAGCTTTCTGTGAAACTGCTCTATGTTGTCTTAATTCCTCTCGCTCAGTTAAGCCTCTCGTTTTATTGAGCAGTTTTCTAACCCTGTGTATGCTTAGTGTGTGATGGGATATTAGGGAGAACTTTGAGGCTTATGGTGAAAAAGAAATATGTTCTGACTGAAAGTGGAGAGAAGCTTTCCGAGGAACTGCTTTGTGATGTGTGCATTCCTCTCACAGTGTTACACCTCTCTTGTCATACAGTGTCGGGGAAACCCTTTTGGAGAAACAGGTACCAAGTGATACTCAAGGGCCTGTTGATGCCGATGGTGCGAAGTGAAATAGCCTCAGAAAAAAACTGGGAAAAAGCATTCTAGGAAACTACTCTTTGATATGTGCAATCATCTCACATAGATAAAGTTTTCTTTACATTACGCAGCTTGGAAACTGTCATAGACGGATCCACGAAAGGAAATTTGTGAGAACATTCAGGACGATGGTGAAAAGGAAATATCTCCAGATAAAACTTGGAAAGAAGCATGTTTGAAATCTGCTTTTTGTTATGTTTATTCATCTCACATAGATGAAGCTTTTTTTACATTACGCAACTTGGAAACTCCCTCGTGAATGGATCCACAAAGGGATATTTGCAATCACATTTGGGCCTATGGTGAAATAGAAAATATAGTCAGATTAAAACTGGAAAGAAGCTTTCTGAGAAACTGCTTGGCGATGTTAGAATTCCACTCAAGGAGTTATCACATTCTTCTCATAAAGCACAGTTTGAACACTGTTCCTGTAAAACCAAAAGAGTGGTATTTGGAGCACATTGAAGACTATGGCAAAAAGTGAATTGTCGTCCAATAAAACAGAGAAAGAAGCACTCGAGGAAACTGCTCTTTTACATGTCCATTCTATTCACACGATTACAGCTGACTCTACATTTCCGACTTTGAAAGTCATTCTTTGAGGATTCTGCGAAGGGATAGTAAGTGGCAACCAGAGGCCTGTGTCAAGCTAGAAAATGACTTCCATTAAAAATTGGAGAGAAGCTTTCTGCGCAACTTTTTTGTGATGTTTGTATTCATCTCATAGAGTTAAATTGTTTTTTGCATCGAGCAAATCGAAATCACTGTTTCTGTGGAATCTGAGAAAGGACATTTGGAAACACACTTTAGAATATCCCAAAAAAGAAATAACCTCAGACAGAAACCAGAAGGAAGCTTTCTGTGAAACTGCTCTGTGTCATGTCAATTCTGCTCAACAGTTAAGCTTCTCTTTTCATTGAGCAGTATCATAACACTGTTTTTGTTTAGTCTGGGAAGGGATAGTCAGGAGCACTTTGAGACTCATGATGAGAAAGGGAACGTCTTCAGATAGTAACTGAAGAGAAGCTTTCTGAGGATGAGCAGATTCACAGAAAGCTTCTTTCCAGTTTTATCTGAAGATATTTCCTTTTTCACCATAGTCCTAAATGTACTCTTGTGTAATGTAAAGAAAGCTTTATCTATGTGAAATGATTACACATATCACAGAGTAGTTTCCTAGAAAGCTTCTTTCCAGTTTTTGTCTGAAGCTATTTCCCTTTTCACCATTGGCATCAACATGTTCCTGAATATCACTTGGTACCTGTTTCTCCAAACGGGTTTCCCTGACGCTGTATGAGAAGAGAGGTATAACGCTGTGAGTGGAATGCACATGTCACAAAGCAGTTCTTCAGAAAGCTTATCTCCAGTTTCAGTCTGAAATTATTTCCTTTTACACCGCAAGCTCAAAGTGCTCCTGCATATCCCATTACATGCTAAACATACACAGGGTTACAAAACTGCTCAA
>NW_022317498.1:0-3611 GCF_002776525.5 Piliocolobus tephrosceles
GTCTTCGATCTCCTGACCTCGTGATCCGCCCGTCTCGGCCTCCCAAAGTGCTGGGATTACAGGCTTGAGCCACCGTGCCCGGCCAGGTTTTTGTATTTTTTAGTAGAGACGGGGTTTCACTGGGTTAGCCAGGATGGTCTCGATCTCCTGACCTTGTGATCAGCCCGTCTCGGCCTCCCAAAGTGCTGGGATTATAGGCTTGAGCCACCGCGCCCGGCCGCTACACAGAGCACTTTCATTTGATTTCCTGGTGAGCCTTTTTCCGTCGCTAAGAAAGAACAAAACCAATCCACTTGCATTTTCTTCCCTCTGCTCGCCTTCCCGGAGCAGCGGGCAGGCAGGAGAGAAGGGCCCACTCCACTTGTGGGTTAAAGAATGGGACTCCTTTGCAAGTAAGAGGTATAACTGGGAGACTGGAAGTGGAAGAAGGGGACACAAGCTAGTGAGCACACATGTGCAGCCGGCACAGTCACACTGACCTCAGCCAGGACCTCCACTTTCTTCCTAAGCAGGCCTGAGATGTAGCGAATCAGACCCCACTCCTGGTTCAAGCCGGCTTTCCCATAGAGCTCGCTGAGAAGGTTTTGAACGGTGACCCTGTGCTGTCCAGAGAGATTTGTGTCCCAGCTGGGACCCCTGCCAAGAGGTAGAAAAACCCAGAAATATGGTCCAGAATGTTTAAAGACTGGGAAAGGAATAGATCACTGTGCATTTTGCAAAGCGCTTGGGCTCTCCCAGTGCCTGTGAGTCTCACTTGAGAGGGTTACGTCCCACCAAAGGTCCCCTATATCCTTTGAAACAGAAGCCTAACATCAGGACGTGGTGGTCTCCTGGCCTCACATAACCTTCTCATCCTGGGAGACCAGCATCAGTATGCAGAGAAGGGGATGGAAGTCTCATTCCTGGTGATCCTGGGTAACTGAGGTGAATATAATCATGACCTGGGCTGGCTAGAAGGCCAAGAATACTAGGGAAAAAATTAAGGAGAACTGAGAAAGCTTAGCCTAGTAAAGACCATAAACTTACTGCTACGACTTGAATGTCTGTTTTCCCCCTATTCCTATGTTGAAATCTTAACCCCCACAATGATGACATTAGGAGGTGGGGACTTTGGGAGGTCCTCAGGTCATGGGGCAGAGCCCTCCTGAAGGAGGTGAGTGCCCTTATAAAAACGACGCCAGAGAGCTCACTCCCCCCTTCCACCATGTGAGGATGCAATGAGAAGACGCCATCTATGAAAAAGCAGGCCTTCCCAGACATCAAATCGGCCTCGAGTTTGAATTTCCCAGCCTCCGGAACTGTGAGAAATACATTTCTGCTGTTCCTAAGCTAACCTGTTCGTGGTATTTTGTTATAACTGCCTGAAAGGACTAAGACACTTACTTTATGACATAAAGAATGTACAGAATGTCTGCTTGGTCCTGTAGGTTCGAACAATCTTTTAGCTGCTCAACCAGCTTCTCACAGTCCACGTCACCATGGTCATCTCTGGGCCACTGGAAGTCACTTTCAGGAACCTGGTCATACAAGAGCCCCAAAGCAGGGAGATGGGCTAGGCATGGAACTTTCGGAAGATCAAGAAATGAAACACCATCCTGGTCTTGGAACTCTATTGCTGTGCTGTGCTCCAGTTTTCAATGACCTTTTTATTTATAGGCTTTTACTATTTTTGATCAGTGAATCACTGTGCTGGTCAACATTTGCAAAAGACTGGACTGAATAGGTTAAAATATATGTGAGTTTTATTTATGGAAGGTTCACAGACAAGCAGAACTAACCTCTGGTGTTAGGAATCATGACAGCAGTTATCTCTGGACCAGAAAAGGAGAAAGAGATGGGAGGGGGGCACAGAAGGTGGTCACTGATCCAGGTATACTGGCTCGGTGATCATTCATTGAGCTGAAGGTGTGAAGGATGTGCTATCTCCAAATATGCCAGATTGGTATATTGCCTGTTTTGAGTTGAAAACATTGGAAAAATTGTAATTTCAGAAAGGGGTAGCTGACTTGTCTCTTTCTGCAGGCAGCAAGCCATAAAGACGCCTCTGGGAGGGGTACACTCCTAGGGCGCGAAAAGAGCCCATATCATCAGAGCCCAGGAACTGGAGGCAGCAATGGACCTGTAGAAATACACTTACCCAAGGAACCCTTATCTTCCACTAGTTTTACACGCCCCCTATATATCTCCCAGTAACGGCCTCTAGCCAGATTTTCCTTGTCCTGTCCTAGCTTCTCAAATGTATCACTCTTTGTTTAAAAAGTAGGAAAGCATCTTGCTTTGACCGCTTCTTCAGACTTCACTCTCTTGTGAAGATCCCCATGTACCCAGAAAGCTAATCACCTTTGTATGCTTTTTCTTTTTAATCTGCCTGGTGTCAAGAGGCTTCTAGACGGAGCCGAAAAGCCCTCACAAGAGCTAAGGAGGGGTTGGAGGTGACCTCTCGCTCCTCTATTCCTGCTTTCTGCACCATGCTGCATATATGGTATAGTTATTTGGAAGCAAAACAAACACAAAATGGATGTTTTAAACAACCTAAAATTGAAATCAGGGTAAAATCTTCTCCAACAGGGCTGAGTCTATTTGTGTGGGGTAGAATCAGGGAAGAGTCCTGGATAAAATAACAAATTGTGGGAATTAATGGAACAGCCTGAGATTTTATTCTCCTGAGGAATCTTATTTTAAAAATTTTTTTATGTCCATCTTTTCCCTACAGTATCCTAAGGAATCTTTCACTGTTTTTTCTTACATTAAGAGCATTAGGAGCCAGACACAGTGGCTTGCGCCTGTAATCCCAGCACTTTGGGAGGCTAAGGTGAGAGGATCGCTTGAGCCCAGGAATTCCAAACCAGTCTGGGCAACATGGTAAAACCCTGGCTCTACAAAAAATACAAAAATTACCCGGGCATGGTGGCGCATGCTGGTAGTCCCCACTATTTGGGAGGCTGAGGTGGGAGGATCGCCTGAGCCTGGAGGTTGAGGCTGCAGTGAGCTATGATCACACCACTGCACTCCAGCCTGGGTGACAGAGCAAGACCCTGTCTAAGAAAAATTTAAAAAGGCCATTAGGAACAGAGTCCTGCTCCCTGTTCCACAAGTAGTCCCACCTTGGCCGGCTAAACAGTGAGGCGGGGCTAGGTAGTGAGCTATTTCCTCTAGTGGCTACATAGACTCTGATGAGTAGGTAGCAAGGTATAGCCTTTTTTTCTACAGGCAAAATACAAAGGTTTGTTTCACATTCAGTGTACATATTGATACAAGTCAGATTCCAGACAATGAAGTGATTGGGTTCGCATCCAAGCCCAAAGCTTCTAAACCAAAAGGTCCCGGATATCGAGAAATATGCTGTTTCTTTTGAGTTTAGCCATTTGAAAGAGTTTGGGGACTAATCCTGCATTGTAGAACACCATACTTTTAAAAAAAGCTGTTCCATATACTTTACCTTTTCTACGAGTGGCTGAGGAGAATCAACAAGATTCAGTGATTTACGGTGGGCACTTAGAACTTTAGTCGGCAAAGTCATGGGAACAACTAGAAAACAAAAGAATAAAGACAGTTATTCTGAGGAGGAAAACAAAAAAAAATTCCTTTTTTTTTTTTTTTTTTTTTTTTTA
>NW_022317499.1:0-10577 GCF_002776525.5 Piliocolobus tephrosceles
TTGAGCAGTTTTGTAACCCTGTGTATGTTTAGCATGTAATGGGATATGCAGGAGCACTTTGAGCTTGCGGTGTAAAAGGAAATAATTTCAGACTGAAACTGGAGATAAGCTTTCTGAAGAACTGCTTTGTGACATGTGCATTCCACTCACAGCGTTATACCTCTCTTCTCATACAGCGTCAGGGAAACCCGTTTGGAGAAACAGGTACCAAGTGATATTCAGGAACATGTTGATGCCAATGGTGAAAAGGGAAATAGCTTCAGACAAAAACTGGAAAGAAGCTTTCTAGGAAACTACTCTGTGATATGTGTAATCATTTCACATAGATAAAGCTTTCTTTACATTACACAAGAGTACATTTAGGACTATGGTGAAAAAGGAAATATCTTCAGATAAAACTGGAAAGAAGCTTTCTGTGAATCTGCTCATCCTCAGAAAGCTTCTCTTCAGTTACTATCTGAAGACGTTCCCTTTCTCATCATGAGTCTCAAAGTGCTCCTGACTATCCCTTCCCAGACTAAACAAAAACAGTGTTATGATACTGCTCAATGAAAAGAGAAGCTTAACTGTTGAGCAGAATTGACATGACACAGAGCAGTTTCACAGAAAGCTTCCTTCTGGTTTCTGTCTGAGGTTATTTCTTTTTTGGGATATTCTAAAGTGTGTTTCCAAATGTCCTTTCTCAGATTCCACAGAAACAGTGATTTCGATTTGCTCGATGCAAAAAACAATTTAACTCTATGAGATGAATACAAACATCACAAAAAAGTTGCGCAGAAAGCTTCTCTCCAATTTTTAATGGAAGTCATTTTCTAGCTTGACACAGGCCTCTGGTTGCCACTTACTATCCCTTCGCAGAATCCTCAAAGAATGACTTTCAAAGTCGGAAATGTAGAGTCAGCTGTAATCGTGTGAATAGAATGGACATGTAAAAGAGCAGTTTCCTCGAGTGCTTCTTTCTCTGTTTTATTGGACGACAATTCACTTTTTGCCATAGTCTTCAATGTGCTCCAAATACCACTCTTTTGGTTTTACAGGAACAGTGTTCAAACTGTGCTTTATGAGAAGAATGTGATAACTCCTTGAGTGGAATTCTAACATCGCCAAGCAGTTTCTCAGAAAGCTTCTTTCCAGTTTTAATCTGACTATATTTTCTATTTCACCATAGGCCCAAATGTGATTGCAAATATCCCTTTGTGGATCCATTCACGAGGGAGTTTCCAAGTTGCGTAATGTAAAAAAAGCTTCATCTATGTGAGATGAATAAACATAACAAAAAGCAGATTTCAAACATGCTTCTTTCCAAGTTTTATCTGGAGATATTTCCTTTTCACCATCGTCCTGAATGTTCTCACAAATTTCCTTTCGTGGATCCGTCTATGACAGTTTCCAAGCTGCGTAATGTAAAGAAAACTTTATCTATGTGAGATGATTGCACATATCAAAGAGTAGTTTCCTAGAATGCTTTTTCCCAGTTTTTTTCTGAGGCTATTTCACTTCGCACCATCGGCATCAACAGGCCCTTGAGTATCACTTGGTACCTGTTTCTCCAAAAGGGTTTCCCCGACACTGTATGACAAGAGAGGTGTAACACTGTGAGAGGAATGCACACATCACAAAGCAGTTCCTCGGAAAGCTTCTCTCCACTTTCAGTCAGAACATATTTCTTTTTCACCATAAGCCTCAAAGTTCTCCCTAATATCCCATCACACACTAAGCATACACAGGGTTAGAAAACTGCTCAATAAAACGAGAGGCTTAACTGAGCGAGAGGAATTAAGACAACATAGAGCAGTTTCACAGAAAGCTTCCTTCTGGATATTTCCTGAGAACATTTCTTTCTCCATAATCTATGGATCGTTCCCATATATCCTTCCTCAGATGCCACAAAAAGAGTGATTTCAAGCTCCTCAATCCAAAGAAAGGTTTAACTCTTTGAGATGAATACACACATTGCAAAGCAGTTGCTCAGAATGTTTCTCTGCAAGTTTCATTGGAGAACGTTTCCTTGCTCATCACAAGCCTCTGGGCATCACTGAATATACCTTCACAGATTCTTCAAAGACAGAGTTTCCAAACTGGGCAACATAGAGTAAGCATTAACTCTGTGAAGGGAATGCACATTTCAAAGAGCAGATTTTTAGAACGCTTCTTCTCCGATTTTATTTCAGTATATTTCACTATTCGCCATAGTCCACACTTCGCTCCGAAATATCAATTTTACAGTTTCACAGGAACAGTGTTCAGACACTGCCTTGTGAGAAAAGTGGTATAACTCCCTGAGTGGTATGCATACATCACAAAATAGTTTCACAGAAAGCTTCTATCCAATTTTTATCTGAATATATCCTCTTTCCCTTTAGGCCTGAATATGCTCCAGAATGTCCCTCCACGAATCCGTGCATGACAGAGTTTCCCAAGTGCATAATATAAGAAAAGTTTTAACTGTGCGAGTTGAATATATATATCTAACAAATAGCAGTTTCACAGAAATCTTTCCAGTTTTTGTCTCAGGATATTTCCGAATTCACCATAGCCATCCCTATACTCCCGAAAGTCTCTTGGTAGCTTTTCTTCCAAAAGGGATTCCGGAATCCTCTAGGAGCAGAAAGGTATATTTCTGTGAGTGGAATGCACACGTCACCAAACAGCTACTCAGGAAGCTTCACTACAGTTTATTTCTGAAGACGTTTTTTTTCTCACCCTGAGTCTCAAAGCACTCCTGAATATCCCTTCTCAAACTAAACAAAAACAGAGTTATGATACTGCACAATGAAATGAGAAACTTAAGTGTGTGAGCGGAATTCACCTGACACAGAGCAGTTCCACAGAAAGCTTTCTTCTGTTTTCTCTCTGAGGTTAATTCTTTTTCAGGATATTCTAAAGAGCGTTTCCAAATGTCCTTTCTCTAATTCCACAGAAACAGTGATTTCAAACTGCTCAATCCAAGGAATGATTTAACTCTATGAGATGAATACAAACATCACAAAAGAGTTGCGCAAAAGTTTCTCTCCAGTTTTCGATGTAAGACTTTTTCTTGCTCGACACAGACCTCTGTTTGTCACTTACTGTCTCTTCACGGAACCCTCAAAGATCGCCTTTCAACCTCGGAAATGCAGAATAAGTTTTAACCCTATGAAAAGAATGCACATGTCAGAGAGCACTTTCTTTGAGTGCCTCTTTCTGCTTTTTTATTGGACGTCATATCACTTTTTGCCATAGTCTTCAATGTGCTCTGAATCTCACTCTTTTGGTTGTACAGGAACAGTGTTCAAACTGTGCCTTATGAGAAGAAAGTTATAACTCCCTGAGTGGAATGCACACGTCACCAAGCAGTTCCTCAGAAAGCTTCTCTCCAGGTTTTATCTGACTATATTTCCTATTTCACCTTAGGCCCGAATGTGATCCCAAATATCCCTACAGGATCCACCCAAGAGGGGGTTTCCAAGCTGTGTAATGTAAAGAAAGCATCATCTATGTGAGATGAAAAAACATAGCAAAAAGCAGATTCACAGAAAGTTTCTTTCCAGTTTATATCTGAAGATATTTCCTTTTTCACTATAGTCCTAAATGTGCTCCCGAAGGTCGCTTTGTGGATCCGTCCATGACAGATTCCAAGCTGTGTAATGTAAAGAAAGCTTTATCTATGTGAGATTATTACACACATTACAGAGTAGATTCCTAGAAAGCTTCTTTCTAGTTTCTGTCTGGGGCTATTTCCCTTTCCACCATTGGCATCAACATGCTCCCGAATATCACTTGGTACCTGTTTCTCTCAAAGGGTTCCACTGACGCTGTTTGAGAAGCGAGGTATGATACTGTGAGTGGAATGCAAACATCACAAAGCAGTTCCTCGGAAAGCTCCTCTCCACTTTCGGTCAGAACATATTTCCTTTTTCACCATAAGCCTCAAAGTGTTCCCGAATATCCCATCACACGCTAAACATACACAGGGTTAGAAAACTGCTCAATGAAAAGGGAGGCTTAACTGAGTGAGAAGAACTAAGACGACACAGAGTAGTTTCACAGAATGCTTCCTTCTGGATTTTTCCTGAGGATATTTCTTTCTCCATAATCTTAGTATCATTCCCCAATGTACTTCTTCAGATGCCACAACAACAGTGATTTCAAGGTGCTCAATCCAAAGAATGGTGTATCTCTGTCAGACGAATACACACATCGCAAAGCATTTGCTCAAAAAGTTTCTCTGCAGATTTCATCAGAAGGCATTACCTTGCTCACCACAAGCCTCCAGGCGTCATTAAATATCCCTTCAGAGATTCTTCAAAGACAGAGTTCGAAAACTGGGCAACATAGAGTAAGCATTATCTCTGTTAAGTGAATGCACATATCAGAGAGCAGATTCTTGGGAAGCTTCTTCCTCGATTTTACTTCAGTGTATTTCATTATTCGCCATAGTCCTCAATGCGCTCGGAAATATCAGTGTTCGGTTTCACAGGAACAGGGTTGAAATGCTGCTTTGTGAGAAAAGAGGTATAACTCCCTGAGTGCAGTGCATACATCAGAAAGTAGTTTCTCAGAAAGCTTCTTTCCAGTTTTTAGCTGAAGATATCTCCTCTTGCACTGTAGGCCTGAATGTGCTTCCGAATGTCCCTTCATGGATTTGTGCATGATGGAGTTTCCAAACAGTGTAATATAAGAAAAGTTTCAGCTATGCGAGTTGAATAAATATATCTAACAAAAAACTGTTTCACAGAAATCTTCTTTCCATTTATTGTCTGAGGATATTTCCTTTTCCCCATAGCCGTCCCTATACTCCCAAATTGTCTATTGGTAGATTTTTCTCCCAAAGGAATTCTGGAATACCCTAGGAGAAGAAAGGTATATTTCTGTGACTGGAATGCACACATCACAAAGCAGCTCCTCAGAAAGTTTCTCTCCAGTTTCTTTCTGAAGACTTTTCCTTTCTCACCGTGAGTCTCAAAGTGCTCCTGAAAATCCCTTCTCAGAATAAACAAAAACAGTGTTATGATACTGCTCTACCAAAAGAGAAGCTTAACTGTGTGAGCCGAATCACGTGACACAGAGCAGTTTCACAGAAAGCTTCCTTCTTGTTTATCTTTTAGATTATTTATTTTTCAGGATGTTCTAAAGAGCGTTTTCAAATGTCCTTTCTCAGATTCCACAGAAACAGTGATTTCAAACTCCTCAATCCAAAGAATGATTTAACTCTATGAGATGAATACAAACATCACAAAAGTGTTGCGCAGAAAGCTTCTCTCCCCTTTTCGATGGAAGACATTTCCTTGCTTGACACAGGCCTCCAGTTGCCACTTACTATCCCTTTGCAGAACCATCAAAGACCGACTTTCAAACTGGGAAATGTAGAGTAAGCTTTAACTATGTGTAAAGAATTTGCATGTCAGAGAACAGTTTCCTCGAGTGCTTCTTTCTTTTTTTTATTGGACGACATGTCACTGTTTGCAATAGTCTTCAATGTGCTCCGAATATCACTCTTTTGGTTTTACAGGAACAGTGTTCAAACTGTGGCTTGTGAGAATAAAGTTATAACTCCCTGAGTGGAATGTTCACTTAACCAAGGAGATTCTCAGAAAGCTTCTCTCTAGTTTTTATCTGACTATATTTCCTATTTCACCATGGGCCCGAAAGCAATCCCAAGTATACCTTTGCAGATCCATTCAGGAGGGAGTTTCCAAGCTGTGTAATGTAAAGAAAGCATCATCTATATGAGAAGAATAAACAGAGCAAAATGCAGATTCACAGAAAGCTTCTTTGCAGTTTTTATCTGAAGATATTTCCTTTGCCACCATAGTCCTGAATGTGCTCCAAAGGTCCCTTCGTGGATCCGTCTATGATAGTTTCAAAGCTGCGTAATGTAAAGAACTGTTTATGTATGTGACATGATTACACATCTCAAAGAGTACTTTCCTAGAAAGCTTCTTTCCACTTTTGGTCTGAGATTATTTCCCTTTTCACCATCGGCATCAACATGCTCCCGAATATCACTTGGTACCTGTTACTCCAAAAGAGTTTCACTGATGCTGTATGAGAAGAGAGGTATAACACTATGAGTGGAATGCAAACGTCACCAGGCAGTTCCTCGAAAGCTTCTCTCCAGTTTCGCTCTGAATATATTTTCTTTTACAACGCAAGCGTCAAAGCGCTCCCTTGTATCCCATTACGCACTAAACATACAAAGGGTTAGAAAACTGTTCAATGAAGAGACTGGCTTAACTGAGCAAGAGGAATTAAGAAGACACAGAGCAGTTTCACAGAAAGTTTCTTTCTGGAGTTTACCTGAATATATTGCTTTCTCCATATTCCAAGGATCGTTCCCAAATGTCCTTCCTCAGAAGCCCCCAAAACAAACATTTGGAGCTGCTCATTACAAAGAATGGTTTAACTCTATGAGATGAATGTACACATCGCAAAGCAGTTGCTCAGTAATTTTCTCTTCAGGTTTCATGGGAAGACGTTACCTCACTCACCACAAGCCTCCAGGAGTCACTAATTATCCCTTCACAGATTCTTCAAAGACAGAGTTTCAAAACTGGGCAATACAGATTAAGCATTATCTCTGTGAAGTGAATGCACATATCAAAGAACAGATTCTTGTAATGCCTCGTCCTCGATTTTATTTCACTATTCGCCATAGTCCTCAATGTGTACTGAAATATGTCTTTTTCGGTTTCACAGGAACAGTGTTCAAACACTGCCTTGTGAGAAAAGAGATATAACTCACTGAGTGGAATGAATACATCACAAAATAGTTTCTCAGAAAGCTTCTCTCCAGTTTTTATCTGAAAATATCTCATCTTTCACGATAGGGCTGAATGTGCTCCTGAATGTCCCTTCGTGCATCCATGCATGCAGGAGATTCCAAACTGCGTAATATAAGAAAAGTTTTAACTGTGAGATTAAGAAATACATCTAACACAAAGCAGTTTCACAGAAGTCTTCTTTCCAGTTTTTGTCTGAGGATATTTCCTTTTTCACCATAGCCATCCTTATACTCCCGAATGTCCCTTGGTAGCTTTTTCTCCCAAAGGGATTCTGGAATCCTCTAGGAGAAGAAAGGTATATTTCTGTGACTGGAATGCACACGTCACAAAGCAGCTCCTTAGAAAGCTTTTCTCCTGTTTCTTTCTGAAGGCCTTTCTTTTCTCACCGTGAGTCTCAAAGCGCTCCTGAATATCACTTCTCAGAATAAACTAAAACAGTGTTTTGATACTGCTCAATGAAAAAAGAAGCTTAACTGTGTGAGCCAAATTCACGAGACACAGAGAAGTTTCACAGAAAGCTTGCTTCTGCTTTCTCTCTGTGGTTATTTCTTTTTCAGGATATTCTAAAGACCGTTTCCAAATGTCCTTTCTCAAATTCCCACAGAAAGAGTGATTTCACACTGCTCAATCCAAGGAATGATTTAACTCTATGAGATGAATACAAACATCACAAAAGAGTTACGCAGAAAGCTTCTCTCGAGTTTTCGATGGAAGGCATTTTCTTGCTCGAAACAGTTGCCACTTACTATCCCTTAGCGGAACCCTCAAAGACCGACATTCAAACTGGGGAATGCAGAGTAAGTTTTAACACTATGAAAAGTATGAACACGTCAGAGAGCACTTTCTTCGAGTGCTTCTTTCTGTTTTTATATTGGACGTGATTTATCTTTTTGCCGTAGTCTTCAATGTGTTCCGAATATCACACTTTTGGTTTTACAGGAACAGTGTTCAAACTGTGCCTGGTGAGAAGAAAGTTATAACTCCCTGAGTGGAATGCTCACATCATCAAGCAGTGTCTCAGAAAGTTTCTCTTCAGTTTTTATCTGACTCTATTTTCTATTTAACCGTAGACCCGAATGTGATCCCATATATCCCTTTGCGGATTCATCCACGAGGGAGTTTCCAAGCTGTGTAATGTAAAGAAAGGTTCATCTATGAGAGATGAATAAACCTAGCAAAAACAGACTCAGAGAAAGCTTCTTTCCAGTTTTTATATGAAGATATTTCCTTTTTCACCATAGTCCAGAATGTGCTCCCGAAGTTCCCTACCTGGATTCGTTCATGAGAGTTTCCAAGCTGCGTAATGTAAAGAAAGCGTTATGTATGTGAGATGATTACACATATCACAGAGTAGTTTCCTAGAAAGCTTATTTCCAGTTTCTGTCTCAGGCTATTTCCCTTTTCACCATTGGCATCAACATGCTCCCCAATATCACTTAGTAGCTGTTTCTCCAAAAGGGTTTCACCGATGTTGTATTAGCAGAGGGGTATAACACTGTGAGTGGAATGCACACATCACAAAGCACTTCCTCGGAAAACTTCTCTCCAGTTTCGGTCTGAACATATTTCCTTTTAGAATGCAAGCCTCAATGTGCTCCCGAATATCCCATCACATGCAAAACATTCACATAGTTAGAAAACTACTCCATGGGGGGGGAGCAAGATGGCCGAATAGGAACAGCTTCAGTCTCCATCTCCCAGCACGAGCGACACAGAAGACCGGTGATTTCTGCATTTTCAACTGAGGTACTGGGGTCATCTCACTCGGGAGTGCTGGACAATCCGTGCGGGTCAGCTTCTGCAGCCCGACCAGCGAGAGCTGAAGCAGGGCGAGGCATCACCTCACCTGGGAAGCACGAGGGGGAAGGGAGTCCCTTTTCCTAGCCAGGGGAAATGAGACACACAAAACCTGGAAAATCGGGTAACTCCCACCCCCATACTGCGCTGTAACACCGGCACACCGGAGATTATATCCCACACCTGGCCGGGAGGGTCCCACGCCCACGGAGCCTCCCTCCTTGCTAACACAGCAGTCAGTGGCAATCTAACCGCAAGGCAGCAGCGAGGCTGGGGGAGGGGCGCCCGCCATCACTAAGGCTTAAGAAGGTAAATAAAGCCGCTGGGAAGCTCGAACTGGGTGGAGCTCACAGCAGCTCAAGGAAACCTGCCTGTCTCTGTAGACTCCGCCTCTGGGGACAGGGCTGAGCTAAAGCAGCAGAGGCCTGTCCAGACGCGAATGACTCTGTCTGACAGATTTGAAAAGAGCAGTGGATCTCCCAACACGGAGGTTGAGATCTGGGAAGGGGCAGTCTGCCTGCTCAAGTGGGTCCCTGACCCCTGAGTAGCCTAACTGGGAGACATCCCCCACTAGGGGCTGTCTGACAGCCCACACCTCACAGGGTGGAGTACACCCCTGAGAGGAAGCTTCCAAAGCAAGAATCAGACAGGTGCACTCGCTGTTCAGCAATATTCTATCTTCTGCAACCTCTGCTGCTGATACCCAGGCAAACAGGGTCTGGAGTGGACCTCAAACAATCTCCAACAGAACTATAGCTGAGGGTCCTGACTGTCAGAAGGAAAACTATCAAACAGGAAGGACACCTATACCAAAACCCCATCAGTACGTCACCATCATCAAAGACCAGAGACAGATAAAACCACAAAGATGGGGAAAAAGCAGGGCAGAAAAGCTGGAAATTCAAAAAATAAGAGCGCATCTCCTCCTGCAAAGGAGCACAGCCCATCGCCAGCAATGGATCAAAGCTGGTCAGAGAATGATTTTGACGAGATGAGAGAAGAAGGCTTCAGTCCATCAAACCTCTCAGAGCTAAAGGTGGAATTACGTACCCAGCGCAAAGAAACTAAAAATCTTGAAAAAAGAGTGGAAGAATTGACAGCTAGACTAATTAATGCAGAGAAGGTCATAAACGAAATGACAGAGATGAAAACCGTGACACGAGAAATACGTGACAAATGCACAAGCTTCAGTAACCGACTCGATCAACTGGAAGAAAGAGTATCAGTGATGGAGGATCAAATGAATGAAATGAAACGAGAAGAGAAACCAAAAGAAAAAAGAAGAAAAAGAAATGAACAAAGCCTGCAAGAAGTATGGGATTATGTAAAAAGACCAAATCTACGTCTGATTGGGGTGCCTGAAAGTGAGGGGGAAAATGGAATCAAATTGGAAAACACTCTACAGGATATCATCCAAGAGAACTTCCCCAACCTAGCAGGGCAGGCCAACCTTCAAATTCCGGAAATACAGAAAACGCCACAAAGATACTCCTCCAGAAGAGCAACTCCAAGACACATAATTGCCAGATTCACCAAAGTTGAAATGAAGGAAAAAATCTTAAGGGCAGCCAGAGAGAAAGGTCGGGTTAGCCACAAGGGGAAGCCCATCAGACTGACAGCAGATCTCTCTGCAGAAACTCTACAAGCCAGAAGAGAGTGGGGGCCAATATTCAACGTTCTTAAAGAAAAGAATTTTAAACCCAGAATTTCATATCCAGCCAAACTAAGTTTCATCAGTGAAGGACAAATAAAATTCTTTACAGATAAGCAAATGCTTAGTGATTTTGTCACCACCAGGCCTGCCTTACAAGAGACCCTGAAGGAAGCCCTAAACATGGAAAGGAACAACCAGTACCAGCCATTGCAAAAACATGCCAAAATGTAAAGACCATCGAGGCTAGGAAGAAACTGCATCAACTAATGAGCAAAATAACCAGTTAATATCATAATGGCAGGATCAAGTTCACACATAACAATATTAACCTTAAATGTAAATGGACTAAATGCTCCAATTAA
>NW_022317499.1:10677-10995 GCF_002776525.5 Piliocolobus tephrosceles
GGAAGATCTACCAAGTAAATGGAGAACAAAAAAAAGCAGGGGTTGCAATCCTAGTCTCTGATAAAACAGACTTTAAACCATCAAACATCAAAAGAGACAAAGAAGGCCATTACATAATGGTAAAGGGATCAATTCAACAGGAAGAGCTAACTATCCTAAATATATATGCACCCAATACAGGAGCACCCAGATTCATAAAGCAAGTCCTTAGAGACTTACAAAGAGACTTAGACTCCCATACAATAATAATGGGAGACTTCAACACTCCACAGTCAACATTAGACAGATCAACGAGACAGAAAGTTAACAAGGATATCC
>NW_022317500.1:0-1323 GCF_002776525.5 Piliocolobus tephrosceles
GACTCATCACCCTGTCCCCGGAGCTTGGTGCTCATCACTCGCCTTCCTCAGCTCCCAGGATCTTGGAGCCCCCATGCCCTTTGGAATCCACAGTACAAACCTCCCACGGTAGGGATAGGGAGATTGAGGCCCAGAGAGATGTGGCTTGCACAGGTCAACTGAACCAGACTTCAGACAGAAGGCTCTGCCCCCGGACTCTGACTCCCAGCACCACTCTCTTCACACCACCCAAGGCATCACTTATCCACCCCTCTAGGGGCAGGGCACAGGCAAGCTTCTCCGTCAGGGATGGTCTTTCACTGCAAAGCAGGGGCAACTGTCCTGGCACCTTCCTGAGCCCCAGTGCCCCATGGGGCAGCAGGGCAGATAGTTTTGTGCCCAGCGGTTCTGGGGTGGAGGCCTCCTTGGTGGCAGGCACCAGACTGCCGAAAAGAAGGCTACCTCCGAGACGGGAAGTGGGTCTGCTGCCTCCCTGCAATTCCAACCCCAGCTCTAAGTGGGGGCCCTTGGTTCCTGCTACATGCTTCTTCATCTCAAGAGAAGAGCAGGAGACCTGGGTGGGCCTGGCAGGGTGGAGGTCCCAGGAGAGGTTGGGCCCAGCTTTCTTCTACCTGCGCTGAAGCTTCTCGTCATCACTTAGATAGGGGTTCTCTGGTTCCTCCTCCTCCTCCTCCTCTTTCTCTTCCAATGAAGGCACCTCCTGGGGGCCAGGGCCCAGCACCCATGGCCCTGGCTGGTCCTCCTCAATGGCAAGCAGTGTGGCATACATGGACAGGTAGGAGGAGCGAGGGGCTCGTGGCAGCCGGTGAGTGCGGAGGATCTCAGGGGGCTCCATGCTCCGCAGGGTATCCAGGAATATCTCCAGGTCAGTGGCCAGGGCCACCTCATCCTCCTCCTCCCTCAATGTCTCTGGGCACATCTTGCCCTCAGTGGGGTCAGACAGAAGCTGGGACTCCGTGCTGGCCTCTGCTCCTGTTGGCACTGGGGCACAGGTGCCTCCTGGGCTGGGGGACATCCTGTCCACTGAGGAAGATGGGGCAGGGAGAACAGCAGGGTCCTGCACAACCTCTTTCTGGGTGAGAGATGAGCTGGGGCTCCCTTCAGAGTCCTGGACCCCCTTGTCCTGTTTGGGGAGTGAGGTGGCAGGAGCAGCTGGGTCTTGAACAGTCTCTTCCTTAGTGAGGGGTGGAGCAAGGCTGCCTGCAATATCCTGGACAGCCTCTTTTTGGATGCTAGGGCTGCCTTCTGGGCCCTGGACAACCTCAGCTGACTTGGGGGATGAGGCAGCAGGAGCAGCAGACCCCTGCACCACCTCTTTCTGGG
>NW_022317501.1:0-1323 GCF_002776525.5 Piliocolobus tephrosceles
CCCAGAAAGAGGTGGTGCAGGGGTCTGCTGCTCCTGCTGCCTCATCCCCCAAGTCAGCTGAGGTTGTCCAGGGCCCAGAAGGCAGCCCTAGCATCCAAAAAGAGGCTGTCCAGGATATTGCAGGCAGCCTTGCTCCACCCCTCACTAAGGAAGAGACTGTTCAAGACCCAGCTGCTCCTGCCACCTCACTCCCCAAACAGGACAAGGGGGTCCAGGACTCTGAAGGGAGCCCCAGCTCATCTCTCACCCAGAAAGAGGTTGTGCAGGACCCTGCTGTTCTCCCTGCCCCATCTTCCTCAGTGGACAGGATGTCCCCCAGCCCAGGAGGCACCTGTGCCCCAGTGCCAACAGGAGCAGAGGCCAGCACGGAGTCCCAGCTTCTGTCTGACCCCACTGAGGGCAAGATGTGCCCAGAGACATTGAGGGAGGAGGAGGATGAGGTGGCCCTGGCCACTGACCTGGAGATATTCCTGGATACCCTGCGGAGCATGGAGCCCCCTGAGATCCTCCGCACTCACCGGCTGCCACGAGCCCCTCGCTCCTCCTACCTGTCCATGTATGCCACACTGCTTGCCATTGAGGAGGACCAGCCAGGGCCATGGGTGCTGGGCCCTGGCCCCCAGGAGGTGCCTTCATTGGAAGAGAAAGAGGAGGAGGAGGAGGAGGAACCAGAGAACCCCTATCTAAGTGATGACGAGAAGCTTCAGCGCAGGTAGAAGAAAGCTGGGCCCAACCTCTCCTGGGACCTCCACCCTGCCAGGCCCACCCAGGTCTCCTGCTCTTCTCTTGAGATGAAGAAGCATGTAGCAGGAACCAAGGGCCCCCACTTAGAGCTGGGGTTGGAATTGCAGGGAGGCAGCAGACCCACTTCCCGTCTCGGAGGTAGCCTTCTTTTCGGCAGTCTGGTGCCTGCCACCAAGGAGGCCTCCACCCCAGAACCGCTGGGCACAAAACTATCTGCCCTGCTGCCCCATGGGGCACTGGGGCTCAGGAAGGTGCCAGGACAGTTGCCCCTGCTTTGCAGTGAAAGACCATCCCTGACGGAGAAGCTTGCCTGTGCCCTGCCCCTAGAGGGGTGGATAAGTGATGCCTTGGGTGGTGTGAAGAGAGTGGTGCTGGGAGTCAGAGTCCGGGGGCAGAGCCTTCTGTCTGAAGTCTGGTTCAGTTGACCTGTGCAAGCCACATCTCTCTGGGCCTCAATCTCCCTATCCCTACCGTGGGAGGTTTGTACTGTGGATTCCAAAGGGCATGGGGGCTCCAAGATCCTGGGAGCTGAGGAAGGCGAGTGATGAGCACCAAGCTCCGGGGACAGGGTGATGAGTC
>NW_022317502.1:0-1533 GCF_002776525.5 Piliocolobus tephrosceles
AAAGATCCCACATCCTCCCTATTGACCCCCACCCCCAAGGAGCTGGTGCATAGAGGATGCTCACACTTGTTCCCAACCCCCAGAGGACTCATCACCCCGTCCCAGGAGCTCGGTGCTCATCACCCGCCTTCCTCAGCTCCCAGGATCTTGGAGCCCCCATGCCCTTTGGAATCCACAGTACAAACCTCCCACGGTAGGGATAGGGAGATTGAGGATCAGAGAGATGTGGCTTGCACAGGTCAACTGAACCAGACTTCAGACAGAAGGCTCTGCCCCCAGACTCTGACTCCCAGCACCACTCTCTTCACACCACCCAAGGCCTCACTTACCCACCCCTCTAGGGGCAGGGCACAGGCAAGCTTCTCCGTCAGGGATGGTCTTTCACTGCAAAGCAGGGGCAACTGTCCTGGCACCTTCCTGAGCTCCGGTGCCGCATGGGGCAGCAGGACAGATAGTTTTGTGCCCAGCGGTTCCGGGGTGGAGGCCTCCTTGGTGGCAGGCACCAGACTGCCGAAAAGAAGGCTGCCTCCAAGACGGGAAGTGGGTCTGCTGCCTCCCTGCAATTCCAACCCCAGCTCTAAGTGGGGGCCCTTGGTTCCTGCTACATGCTTCTTCATCATCTCTAGAGGAGAGCAGGAGACCTGGGTGGGCCTGGCAGGGTGGAGGTCCCAGGAGGGGTTGGGCCCAGCTTTCTCCTGCCTGCGCTGAAGCTTCTCGTCCTCACTTAGATAGGGGTTCTCTGGTTCCTCCTCCTCCTCCTCTTTCTCTTCCAGTGAAGGCACCTCCTGGGGGCCGGGGCCCAGCACCCATGGCCCCGGCTGGTCCTCCTCAATGGCAGGCAGTGTGGCATACATGGACAGGTAGGAGGAGCGAGGGGCTCGTGGCAGCCGGTGAGTGCGGAGGATCTCAGGGGGCTCCATGCTCCGCAGGGTATCCAGGAATATCTCCAGGTCAGTGGCCAGGGCCACCTCATCTTCCTCCCTGAATGTCTCTGGGCACGTCTTGCCCTCGGTGGGGTCAGAGACAAGCTGGGACTCCGTGCTGGCCTCTGCTCCTGTTGGCACTGGGGCAGGGGTGCCTCCTGGGCTGGGGGACACCCTGTCCACTGAGGAAGATGGGGCAGGGAGAATAGCAGGGTCCTGCACAACCTCTTTCTGGGTGAGAGATGAGATGGGGCTCCCTTCAGAGTCCTGGACCCCCTTGTCCTGTTTGGGGAGTGAGGAGGCAGGAGCAGCTGGGTCTTGAACAGTCTCTTCCTTAGTGAGGGGTGGAGCAAGGCTGCCTGCAATACCCTGGACAGCCTCTTTTTGGATGCTAGGGCTGCCTTCTGGGCCCTGGACAACCTCAGTTGACTTGGGGGATGAGGCAGCAGGAGCACCGGACCCCTGCACCACCTCTTTCTGGGCAGGAGATAAGGCAGCAGGAGCACCAGGGCCCTTCACGACCTCTTTCCCAGTGGGGGACGAGGCAGCAGGAGCACTGGACCCCTGCACCACCTCCTGGGCAGGAGATGAGGCAGCAGGAGCACCGGGG
>NW_022317503.1:0-1533 GCF_002776525.5 Piliocolobus tephrosceles
CCCCGGTGCTCCTGCTGCCTCATCTCCTGCCCAGGAGGTGGTGCAGGGGTCCAGTGCTCCTGCTGCCTCGTCCCCCACTGGGAAAGAGGTCGTGAAGGGCCCTGGTGCTCCTGCTGCCTTATCTCCTGCCCAGAAAGAGGTGGTGCAGGGGTCCGGTGCTCCTGCTGCCTCATCCCCCAAGTCAACTGAGGTTGTCCAGGGCCCAGAAGGCAGCCCTAGCATCCAAAAAGAGGCTGTCCAGGGTATTGCAGGCAGCCTTGCTCCACCCCTCACTAAGGAAGAGACTGTTCAAGACCCAGCTGCTCCTGCCTCCTCACTCCCCAAACAGGACAAGGGGGTCCAGGACTCTGAAGGGAGCCCCATCTCATCTCTCACCCAGAAAGAGGTTGTGCAGGACCCTGCTATTCTCCCTGCCCCATCTTCCTCAGTGGACAGGGTGTCCCCCAGCCCAGGAGGCACCCCTGCCCCAGTGCCAACAGGAGCAGAGGCCAGCACGGAGTCCCAGCTTGTCTCTGACCCCACCGAGGGCAAGACGTGCCCAGAGACATTCAGGGAGGAAGATGAGGTGGCCCTGGCCACTGACCTGGAGATATTCCTGGATACCCTGCGGAGCATGGAGCCCCCTGAGATCCTCCGCACTCACCGGCTGCCACGAGCCCCTCGCTCCTCCTACCTGTCCATGTATGCCACACTGCCTGCCATTGAGGAGGACCAGCCGGGGCCATGGGTGCTGGGCCCCGGCCCCCAGGAGGTGCCTTCACTGGAAGAGAAAGAGGAGGAGGAGGAGGAACCAGAGAACCCCTATCTAAGTGAGGACGAGAAGCTTCAGCGCAGGCAGGAGAAAGCTGGGCCCAACCCCTCCTGGGACCTCCACCCTGCCAGGCCCACCCAGGTCTCCTGCTCTCCTCTAGAGATGATGAAGAAGCATGTAGCAGGAACCAAGGGCCCCCACTTAGAGCTGGGGTTGGAATTGCAGGGAGGCAGCAGACCCACTTCCCGTCTTGGAGGCAGCCTTCTTTTCGGCAGTCTGGTGCCTGCCACCAAGGAGGCCTCCACCCCGGAACCGCTGGGCACAAAACTATCTGTCCTGCTGCCCCATGCGGCACCGGAGCTCAGGAAGGTGCCAGGACAGTTGCCCCTGCTTTGCAGTGAAAGACCATCCCTGACGGAGAAGCTTGCCTGTGCCCTGCCCCTAGAGGGGTGGGTAAGTGAGGCCTTGGGTGGTGTGAAGAGAGTGGTGCTGGGAGTCAGAGTCTGGGGGCAGAGCCTTCTGTCTGAAGTCTGGTTCAGTTGACCTGTGCAAGCCACATCTCTCTGATCCTCAATCTCCCTATCCCTACCGTGGGAGGTTTGTACTGTGGATTCCAAAGGGCATGGGGGCTCCAAGATCCTGGGAGCTGAGGAAGGCGGGTGATGAGCACCGAGCTCCTGGGACGGGGTGATGAGTCCTCTGGGGGTTGGGAACAAGTGTGAGCATCCTCTATGCACCAGCTCCTTGGGGGTGGGGGTCAATAGGGAGGATGTGGGATCTTT
>NW_022317504.1:0-1534 GCF_002776525.5 Piliocolobus tephrosceles
AATCCCAAATGGGATAAATACAGACACCTAGGCACATCATGGTCAAACTGTTCAAAAAGATATGAAGAAAATATTAAAAGAAGCCAGAGGGAAAAATTAAAAATTATATACAAGGTAACAAGTATTTGTATTGCTGTTGGTTTTAATATTAGAAACAACAGAAGCCAGAAGACATTGGAAAAACATCTCTAAAGTGCTGAAAGAAAAAAAACCTTCAACCTTAAATCTTAGAGCCAGTGAAGTGATATATCCTTAAAAAATTAAGAAGGCCAGGCGCAGTGGCTCACACCTGTAATTCCAGCACTTTGAGAGGTTGAGGTGGGCAGATGACCTGAGGTCAGGAGTTTGAGACCAGCCTGGTCAATATGGTGAAACCTCATCGCTACAAAAAAATACAAAAATTTACCAGTGTGGTGTCACACACCTGTAATCTCAGCTTCTCAGGAGGCTGAAGCATGAGAATTGCTTGAACCCAGGAGGCGGAGTTTGCAGTGAGCTGAGATTGTGCCACTGCACTCCAGCCTGGGCAACAGAGTGAGACTCTGTCTCAAAAAAAAAAAAAAAAAAAAAAAAATCAAGGTGAAATAAAGACATTTTCAGATAAGCAAACATTGAGAGAATTTACAACCAGTAGACCTTCACTACAAGAAGTGCTAAAGGGAGTTCCTCAAACCTAAGGGACACTATACCAGATAGAAATACATATGACCAGGAAGAAACAAAGAGTTCCAGAAATAGTAAGCATGGGGATAAATAGAAAAGGCTTTTTTTCTCTTTCCTTAATTTTCTGAATGTGCAACTGACAATTTAAAGCAAATGAATGATAACAATATACCATGGGGTTTATAACATATGTAAAGTAAAATATGTAATCATAACACTACAAAGTACAGAAGGAGCTAAAGGAAGTATCTTGTTGTACAGTTTTTATTACATGTGAAGTAGCATAATATTAACAAATTGTAGTCTGTAAAAAACTAAAGTTGCATATTGCAATCTCTGGAGTAAGAGTTACAGACAAGAAGGAGGCACAACTAAAAATCCAATGAAGGAGATAAAATAAAATACTAAGAAACAACCCAAAGAAAGAAAAGAAGAATAAATGAACAAAAACAGGGGAAATAAATAGGAAACAAATAACATGACAGTAGATGTAATCTAAGATAATTATTTATCAATAATTCCATACATGCAAAGAAGCTAAGCACTTAAATTAAAACCTCAGTGCCTTGAGCACCTATCTGGTTCTAACTCCATGGTCAATTTGGTTTTTAGTTGCCTTTTACTGCTCTGGTGTTAGCTTTCTTTTTCTACTTTCTGGTACTTGTGGATTTCTTTTGCATATTTTTGAGATAGGCTGAATAGGAATTATTTTTAAATAAATAAATAAATATATAATATTTACATAATTAATATATACATATATAGTGTATGTATACATACATGTGAATGTGGAGATAGGGCAAAATAAATTATTCAAACTGAAACAGAATGAAAACAAAAATATGTTTTTAAATGAACAAACTGTCAGTGA
>NW_022317505.1:0-1534 GCF_002776525.5 Piliocolobus tephrosceles
TCACTGACAGTTTGTTCATTTAAAAACATATTTTTGTTTTCATTCTGTTTCAGTTTGAATAATTTATTTTGCCCTATCTCCACATTCACATGTATGTATACATACACTATATATGTATATATTAATTATGTAAATATTATATATTTATTTATTTATTTAAAAATAATTCCTATTCAGCCTATCTCAAAAATATGCAAAAGAAATCCACAAGTACCAGAAAGTAGAAAAAGAAAGCTAACACCAGAGCAGTAAAAGGCAACTAAAAACCAAATTGACCATGGAGTTAGAACCAGATAGGTGCTCAAGGCACTGAGGTTTTAATTTAAGTGCTTAGCTTCTTTGCATGTATGGAATTATTGATAAATAATTATCTTAGATTACATCTACTGTCATGTTATTTGTTTCCTATTTATTTCCCCTGTTTTTGTTCATTTATTCTTCTTTTCTTTCTTTGGGTTGTTTCTTAGTATTTTATTTTATCTCCTTCATTGGATTTTTAGTTGTGCCTCCTTCTTGTCTGTAACTCTTACTCCAGAGATTGCAATATGCAACTTTAGTTTTTTACAGACTACAATTTGTTAATATTATGCTACTTCACATGTAATAAAAACTGTACAACAAGATACTTCCTTTAGCTCCTTCTGTACTTTGTAGTGTTATGATTACATATTTTACTTTACATATGTTATAAACCCCATGGTATATTGTTATCATTCATTTGCTTTAAATTGTCAGTTGCACATTCAGAAAATTAAGGAAAGAGAAAAAAAGCCTTTTCTATTTATCCCCATGCTTACTATTTCTGGAACTCTTTGTTTCTTCCTGGTCATATGTATTTCTATCTGGTATAGTGTCCCTTAGGTTTGAGGAACTCCCTTTAGCACTTCTTGTAGTGAAGGTCTACTGGTTGTAAATTCTCTCAATGTTTGCTTATCTGAAAATGTCTTTATTTCACCTTGATTTTTTTTTTTTTTTTTTTTTTTTTGAGACAGAGTCTCACTCTGTTGCCCAGGCTGGAGTGCAGTGGCACAATCTCAGCTCACTGCAAACTCCGCCTCCTGGGTTCAAGCAATTCTCATGCTTCAGCCTCCTGAGAAGCTGAGATTACAGGTGTGTGACACCACACTGGTAAATTTTTGTATTTTTTTGTAGCGATGAGGTTTCACCATATTGACCAGGCTGGTCTCAAACTCCTGACCTCAGGTCATCTGCCCACCTCAACCTCTCAAAGTGCTGGAATTACAGGTGTGAGCCACTGCGCCTGGCCTTCTTAATTTTTTAAGGATATATCACTTCACTGGCTCTAAGATTTAAGGTTGAAGGTTTTTTTTCTTTCAGCACTTTAGAGATGTTTTTCCAATGTCTTCTGGCTTCTGTTGTTTCTAATATTAAAACCAACAGCAATACAAATACTTGTTACCTTGTATATAATTTTTAATTTTTCCCTCTGGCTTCTTTTAATATTTTCTTCATATCTTTTTGAACAGTTTGACCATGATGTGCCTAGGTGTCTGTATTTATCCCATTTGGGATT
>NW_022317506.1:0-1311 GCF_002776525.5 Piliocolobus tephrosceles
CTCCCTACTGCTCTGTTTGTGATGGAGACAGAGCAGCAGAGACACCAGAGGCCCGGAAGCCTGCCCTGGGAAGGAGGCAGGGATGAAAAGAGGTAAAGAGAAGGCTGGGTAAAAATGTCTGGGAGGGGACTGGACAAACTGCAAATTAACATACCCTCAAATCAGGCACCTCAGCACTGACACCTCCCCTCTCATGGTTTTTGAGGTAGCTCCGGGGAGGTTTGATCACGAGCTTTAACAGCAGCGCCTTAGTGCGTAAGGCATCATCCCATGTGCTGTAGAAGGCTCTGTCCTGATCCTCAGTGCTTGTGCTCCATAGAAAGGAGCCAGGTCTCTCTCTGGGTGTGCAAAGTCATGTTTGAAATAAATCTCATTGAATATGAGAGAAGGGCAGCAATGAATCCTGAGTCCCAGGAGATACCCAAAGAAAAATAGTGTGTGAGGCACTCAGTAACAGCAGGAGGATGTTGTCAGGCTCTTATCACAGGAACAAGCTTGGGGCCTCAACCAAGTGACCTCTTTCCTCTAGTCTTACTCACCATGGTGTGGGTCACGCATATTTCTCCAGCTCAGCTGCTACATCACTTGCTGGAGCCCTCATCTCTCAGGTGGACAAAGCTACCCGTCTCCTAATTAGACCCTCCACTTTCACTCTCTCCCCTCTTTTTTCACCTTCTTTGGAGGAGCTGGGCTTTTCTCCTAAGTCTCAAATCAGAGTCCGTGTCTTCCTTACTTACAACTCTCTAACGACTTCCTATTGCTGTCCCCGTTCTGGCCAGTGTCACCTCTTGGATACACCACAATATGCCTTATTCCTAGTGACTTGTTGGCCCTCACCTTTCTGCATGTTATCAGTCCTGTGAAGACAGGATCCCTGTCTATCTTTTCACTTCTGTATCCTTAACACTAGACCTGATCCTGGTACATAGTAGGTGTTCAATAAACATAACGAAAAACACAGATCTTTATTACTGCATGTGCCTGAGACAGACTCAGCTGAATTCTGTCCCTGATTGCCGTGGCCTACCAGGACTCTGTTCCCAGGGCAGCCTGTTCCAGAAATCAAGGACTTTCTGATTCTTCTGAGACAGTCTGACAATGCTGTGGCTAAGGGCTCTCTCTGAAGTCTGGCCCTGAGGAAACAAAGCAGCATTCTCTAGATCGCTGTCCCTAATGTGAGTCCTGGTCCCTGGTGAGCAGCAGCACCAGCAAACATGCACACAAATGGTAAACAGCCCTGCTCTCCTGGTTGTATGTGGTGCTGCAGTTAAATCATGCTCCTAGGAGACCTGACATGTTCCTGTGTCACTC
>NW_022317507.1:0-1311 GCF_002776525.5 Piliocolobus tephrosceles
GAGTGACACAGGAACATGTCAGGTCTCCTAGGAGCATGATTTAACTGCAGCACCACATACAACCAGGAGAGCAGGGCTGTTTACCATTTGTGTGCATGTTTGCTGGTGCTGCTGCTCACCAGGGACCAGGACTCACATTAGGGACAGCGATCTAGAGAATGCTGCTTTGTTTCCTCAGGGCCAGACTTCAGAGAGAGCCCTTAGCCACAGCATTGTCAGACTGTCTCAGAAGAATCAGAAAGTCCTTGATTTCTGGAACAGGCTGCCCTGGGAACAGAGTCCTGGTAGGCCACGGCAATCAGGGACAGAATTCAGCTGAGTCTGTCTCAGGCACATGCAGTAATAAAGATCTGTGTTTTTCGTTATGTTTATTGAACACCTACTATGTACCAGGATCAGGTCTAGTGTTAAGGATACAGAAGTGAAAAGATAGACAGGGATCCTGTCTTCACAGGACTGATAACATGCAGAAAGGTGAGGGCCAACAAGTCACTAGGAATAAGGCATATTGTGGTGTATCCAAGAGGTGACACTGGCCAGAACGGGGACAGCAATAGGAAGTCGTTAGAGAGTTGTAAGTAAGGAAGACACGGACTCTGATTTGAGACTTAGGAGAAAAGCCCAGCTCCTCCAAAGAAGGTGAAAAAAGAGGGGAGAGAGTGAAAGTGGAGGGTCTAATTAGGAGACGGGTAGCTTTGTCCACCTGAGAGATGAGGGCTCCAGCAAGTGATGTAGCAGCTGAGCTGGAGAAATATGCGTGACCCACACCATGGTGAGTAAGACTAGAGGAAAGAGGTCACTTGGTTGAGGCCCCAAGCTTGTTCCTGTGATAAGAGCCTGACAACATCCTCCTGCTGTTACTGAGTGCCTCACACACTATTTTTCTTTGGGTATCTCCTGGGACTCAGGATTCATTGCTGCCCTTCTCTCATATTCAATGAGATTTATTTCAAACATGACTTTGCACACCCAGAGAGAGACCTGGCTCCTTTCTATGGAGCACAAGCACTGAGGATCAGGACAGAGCCTTCTACAGCACATGGGATGATGCCTTACGCACTAAGGCGCTGCTGTTAAAGCTCGTGATCAAACCTCCCCGGAGCTACCTCAAAAACCATGAGAGGGGAGGTGTCAGTGCTGAGGTGCCTGATTTGAGGGTATGTTAATTTGCAGTTTGTCCAGTCCCCTCCCAGACATTTTTACCCAGCCTTCTCTTTACCTCTTTTCATCCCTGCCTCCTTCCCAGGGCAGGCTTCCGGGCCTCTGGTGTCTCTGCTGCTCTGTCTCCATCACAAACAGAGCAGTAGGGAG
>NW_022317508.1:0-1601 GCF_002776525.5 Piliocolobus tephrosceles
CACATTGTACACCTGTTAAAAGCAGAACATAAACATCTCATCACAAGGAAGGATATTTTCAATACTGGTTAGCATGGGAACTTTTGAGTCATACAAATATACAGAGAATTTTCTAATGAATTTGTTTGTGCCCATGGCCAACTTTGACCATCATCAATATGGTTCATCTTGTTTAATTTTTCAGCCCATTTTACCCACCCGCTTACTCCCTCGCTGGATGATTTTTACAACAGATCAACGAAGCAGGATCATATCATTGGTACATAAATTAACAAATATATACATTTGAAGTGTTCCGTAATTATTGTGCATTAAAGCAACAGATTCCAAGGAGTCTCACATTAATAGATTTGTCTTTTAATCATTTATGTTTAAAATTAATTTATTGTAATAATTGGGAGACTGAAGGAAGTACAATGAATGCTACGATTTGCAGATGCAGGACTCAGAGCTTTGCATATTGGATTAGAATAAAGTACAGATGGGCATCTACATTCATAATTATTTAATGGCTTTACCCAGTCCTCCTAGTGCAGAAATATCTCTTCTGTGGACACAGAGCTCATAAACCCATCATTCTTCCTTCAAAAATTTCCCCATCAAAGTCTATTATGGGACTTGGGACTGATGAGTTTAATGTTTGAATTGCATTGATCGTATGGCTGATTGAAAGCTCTGTAATGAATATTGTGTTGAAGGATATCTAGTGTAAAACTTCTTAGTTATATAAATATTGCCAGAAATTTTCCCAACTCACCCATGTTCTGCAGTTTATTTGCTCTTGAGAGATTTTGTTCCCAGAATTTGCTTCATCATCTACTTACTTCCTGTGGTTTTTTAAGCAGGACTGGGAAAGCCCATCATGCCCTCTCTACTTTCTCCACATGAACCCATGGGATCCAGCATCTATGGATTCATGGGAATCAGACCATAATTGAGTGAACAGAGGCCGTGATCAGCAGCTGTAGAGACCAGCTGAGCTCTCAAGTCTCTGGGCCATGGGGAGGTATGTGTGATACGTTTGTATTTTCATATCCATATCCTTCTCCTGCTAACCAAATCCAAAGACGAAACTTCATACTTAATATCTTCTATTGAATGAACTTGGAATCTCAAACACAACATATCCAGAATTTTTTTAAAAATTGTTATCTTGACCTCAGACCTGTACCTCTTTTTGGGACCCAATGTACATGAAATCACATATTTAACAAACATGTATTGTCTGTCCTTAGTGCCAGGCAGTGTTTTGGGCTCTGTAGCTACAGCAATAACAAGACAGAAAAGAGGAACAACAATAAACAATCACATGGAGGTTGGATCTCAGCAGGGGAACACCTTGAATAGAGTCACTAATTGTAAAGAAACATTTTCATGTGGCTGACCCCACCTTGACAAGTTCATCACTCTCGGGATCTGAAGCCTGCTGCTGACAGCTGAGAGATACGCATTCCTGTAATTCTGAAGAATGGATTGACATGTTCAAAAGTTGATGATGTTATTTGAATACATGTTTTATATATAATCCTGCTTCAAGAGAATGAGGTCAATCTGCTTGGCCTCACAAATGGCTGGGGTCTTATGGTAGAGCAGAAATAAAA
>NW_022317509.1:0-7199 GCF_002776525.5 Piliocolobus tephrosceles
GGTCGGCGCCGGGGCCTGCGGGAGCCGGGCCGGGCCGGGGGTCTGAGTGCCGCGTCCCGCCGTGGGGACTGGGGCCGCGCTCTCCGCGGGTCTCTCTGGGCCCGGGACGCCCCCTCCGCCTCCCCCGGTCCCCGCGGCCGCCCCCCGCCCCCCCGGGGTCCTCCCCCTTCTGCAGGAGGACCGGAGAAACTGGAGCATCGCTGGTTTTAGGGTGGCAGATAATTTAGTCCCTGGGTCGTTGTGTTTATAGCTCGGGGAATTGAAAATTGTTCCTTAGCGCACCTTAAATTAATCTTTCAGACGTTTTAAATTCCAAAAGGCATTTGGTTTGTAAGAAAAAACCTGCCTTATCCGCCTTATAAAAACATTTGAAGCCATGCTTTATGTTGAACTCTTGAGGAGAGAGTATTAGGAACTCATCCGTTCAGGTTCTAACTTGTTGGTTTTAAGTGTCTGGATTAAAGACTCTCTTTTTCGTGTGCCGAAGCCATGATTTCTCGAATTCATTCAGTTGTGTCATACAGGAAAAGGAAGTAAAAATTTCAGCTTTATTTTTGTTTTCCGGCTTAGGCTTGGTTGGGAAAATTTGGTGGTGGTTAGACACTTCTGCTCTTATTTATCTGTTTAGAAAAACCTCATGACAAAAACAGTTATATTGCTCCGTCTATTGTCATGGTTACTTGAAGGCAAAACTTTACCCAAAGCTTCTGAGATTTTATGTTCGTTTATTTGCTTCTCTTTTTAAAAAATGTCAGCTAAGTTTCAGGAATGAGTAATCTGTCAAACAGGAGATGAAATTAGAAGCCTGGATCTAAGGGCTCTGGGGACGTTTCGGTTGAGTTCATGGTTCCCCTTTCACTTGTGTCGGTGCTGTAGGACTCGGGCTGGCTCCAGCTGGCGTCTGGCCCAGCAGAGAGAGCTGTAGGGGCCCGCTCTGGTTGCTGGCTGTGTGGCCTCTGATGGATGCCCCTGGCGAGGGTGTTAATGAGCCTGCATCATCTGAGTCCACCCACCCTCTGACTGGCACCTGACTCACTCTGCACCTGCCTTATCAGCCTCCTTGCTGGTTCTGAACAGACCCACATGCTCTGTCCTTAGATCTTCCTGGAACGCCTGGTGTCTTAACCTCCTGGCCTGGCGACTGCCTGCCTGCCGTGCCACCCAATTCCCTGTCTCCCTTCCTCGCTTCATTTTCCCACAGTGCTGAATCCTCCTAGTGTCCTGCTTAATGCATTTATCGTACTTAATATTTTACTGTGAGTTAGTAAGGTTCATGGAGAGACTGTTTTGTGAAAAGACCAGTTGCTGGCACATGATCTGGGCCCAATAAATATTTGTTCAGTGAATGAACGTGAGGAGGTTAGCAGCAGCTGTGCCTGGGGCTGGCCTTGTCACCCGGAAGTCCTTGTGGGTGAGGTCTGAGCACGTATAGGTAAGGGTTCCTGGAACGTTGGCCTCCCAAGTAGCTGGGATTACAGGCACATGCCACCAGCTGTCACCTGCCCACTGGGGAAAGAGCCAGGTAGAGGGTGGCTTGGAAGGGTGCATGGGACCCTTGTAAATCTTTTTGCAACTTTGAATCTATAATTATTTCAAAGTTAAAACGTTTCTAAAAAGTCAGATCTGTTTGGGCGTGGTGGCTCACACCCATAATCTCAGCATTTTGGGAGGCCGAGGTGGGCTGATCACTTGAAGTCAGGAGTTCGAGACTAGCCTGGCCAACATGGTGGAACCCCGTCACTACTAAAAATACAAAATTAGCTGGGTGTGGTGGCATGTGCCTGTAATCCCAGCTACTTGGGAGGCTGAGGCAGGAGAATCACTTGAACCCAGGAGGCAGAGGTTGCAGTGAGCCAAGATCACGCCACTGCATTCCAGCCTGGGCAAAAAGAGTGGAACTCCATCTCAAAAAAAAAAAAAAGAAACCAACAACAGAAATTAGCTGGTCATGGTTGTGGGCATACATAATCCCAGCTACTCAGGAGGCTGAGGCAGGAGAATCCCTTGAACCTGGGAGGTGGAGGTTGCAGTGAGCCAAGGTCACACCACTGCACTCCAGCCTGGCCGATAGAGCAAGACTCAGTCTCAAATAAATAAAAATAAAACAATAAAAAGTTAGATCTGCCACTGGTAATAATGCTTTTAGAAATTTTGTCTTTGATTACCAGGAAAAACCCTACATGCTAGTTCTTATACTCTGTCGTGACATTTGGTCATCAAGTAGAGTGAGGTGGAATTTAATTCAGGAGAGTGACTGTGGTTGATCTCCTTAGCGCGAGGCCCTTCCGCTGTGGTGCTGTGACAGCAACAGAGGCTGCTTGGTGACTTGCGGACTCGAGTCCTTTCCACAGCCTCTACCTCATGCCCACATTAACTCAGAGCGAGTGGGCTTCAGGGCTTTCCTGCATGCCCGAAGATGGTGGTATCAACGTGGTTCAGAGATTGAACAGACGCTGCATGTTTCTCAGTCATTTTTGTTCCTCAGTTCCCCTTGCCTGGAGGGCGGATGCTGCTGAGCCCGGGTGTACAGCTGCCCCTGTGACCAGCAGCTTTGCCCAGGGTCTCCCCGTTAATCATCGTCAGAACCGGAATTTGAATTCAACTCTTCGCTAGACCAGGTTTCTTCTAAGTATCTGGCATCACCAGGAAGAGCCCCGTACAAGGTGCTGGTTTTGTTATCCTTAGAGCCCAGCTGCGAGGTGTTCATGTGTATGCCTGGGGTTAGCAGTTCCGTAGGTGTTTGTTGAATGAATCACTAAAATGCAGTGGGGCGAGGAGTCATGATAAGGTAGAATTTTATCTAAGGTGGCGTTTGCTTCTGAAATCAGGCAGTAAGGTGAATGTGATAACCCAGTTAGGAGTGTGTAATGCCTCAGGTAAACTGTATCAGCAAATGAAAGCAGTTTTTCTCCAGTGAGGAAACAGACCCCTGGGTCATTGGGCTGGGTGAGAAGAAGCCATTTGTAGAGAAATGAAACTTGATGACTAGTCCTGCACGAGACGTGGAGAAGAGACCCCTAACTCTCCGATTATCTCCAAGCGGCCATTAAAATGAGTGCTGCTAGGCCGGCCCGGCAGCTCATGCCTGTGATCCCAGCACTCTGGGAGGCCAAGGCGGGCGGATCTCGAGGTCAAGATATCGAGACCATCCTGGTCAACATGGTGAAACCCTGTCTCTAGTAAAAATACAAAAATTAGCTGGGCATGATGGCGCATGCGTGTAATCCCAGCTACGCAGGAGGCTGAGGCAGGAGAATTGCTTGAACCTGGAAGGTGGAGGCTGCAGTGAGCCAAGATCGTGCCACTGCACTCCAGCCTGGGCAGCAGAGCAAGACTCCATCTCAAAACCAACAAACAAACTGTAGTGCTTCTAAAATGAGACTCATTGTGATGTTCTGATTAGAACATTCTCATGCCACAAAGTCCTGAGATGGGTCCAAGGAGCACGGTCTTCTGTCAGACACACCTCCTGCCCCGCCGTCGGCTTTCCCACTGTGGCAGCAGAATCTGTGCTAGACCTTCATGAAAGAGGACAAGATCAGGGCTCACGTGACTGGGGCTGGATTGGAGCTGCTCTGTCTCTGAGCCTCTGCATTCTGTAAAATGAGGGTAGTGGTGCCTCCCCCTGTGTGCCTGCTGGGAGAGAAAAGGAGGCAATAAATGAAAGGTGTCTTATCACCTCCTTCCTGAATAGAAGTGATAGAGATGCTGAAAAACAGTAATAGTCTTGTTTTATGAAAGTGCTACCCCTGATCTAGGAGCTGGGACTGCCATGCCAGGAGCCCTCAGATAATGACATCCCTGAAGAGGATTAGCAGCTAGTCTGTTATCAGTCACAGCAGTTCAACCCAGAAGATTTAAGGATTAGATTACCCAACAACCTTGAGTGTAGATTTTGTCTCTCATCACCCTTTGCATTAACTTTGGGTGCATTGTGTATTAATGAGGAAGTTTGTTCTGCTTTATTCTTGGTACATGACAGACATTTAATAGATATAGGTCATTAGAAATAAAAATTGTTGGCCGGGCGCGGTGGCTCAAGCCTGTAATCCCAGCACTTTGGGAGGCCGAGACGGGCGGGTCACGAGGTCAGGAGATCGAGACCATCCTGGCTAACACGGTGAAACCCCGTCTCTACTAAAAAATACAAAAAACTAGCCGGGCGAGGTGGCGGGCGCCTGTAGTCCCAGCCACTCGGGAGGCTAAGGCAGGAGAATGGCGTAAACCCGGGAGGCGGAGCTTGCAGTGAGCTGAGATCCGTCCACTGCACTCCAGCCTGAGCGACAGAGCGAGACTCCGTCTCAAAAAAACAAAAAATAAATAAAAATTGTTTTAACTTTTATGAGTTTTGCAAACAATGATATTTCACATTGAAATTGCAGAAATTAGGACAGCATCTCATTTTCTTCTTTTTGGGATGGAGTCTTGCTCTGTCACCCAGGCTGGAGTCCTGTGGCGTGACCTCAGCTCACTGCAAGCTCCGCCTCCCGGGTTCAAGTGATTCTTATGCCTCAGCCTCCCAAGTAGCTGGGATTACAGGCGCGTGCCACTGCGCCCGGCTAATTTTTTGTATTTTTAGTAGAGACGGGGTTTTACCATGTTAGCCAGGATGGTCTCAGTCTCCTGACCTCGTGATCCACCATCCTTGGCCTCCCAAAGTGCTAGGATTATAGGCATGAGCCACTGTGTCCGGCCCTTTTTTTTTTTTTTTTTTTTTTTGGTGGGGGAACTGTCGCCCAGGCTTGAGTACAATGGTACGATTTCTGCTCATGGCAACCTCTGCTTCCTGGGTTCAAGCGATTCTCCTGCCTCAGCCTCCTGGGTAGCTGGGATTACAGGCACCTGCCATGACGCCTGGCTAATTTTTGTATTTTTAGTAGAGATGGGGTTTTGCCATGTTGGCCACGCTGGTCTTGAACTCCTGACCTCAGGTGATCCGCCCACTTTGGCCTCCCAAGGTGTGGGATTACAGGCGTGAGCCACCGCACCCAGCCCCAGGTTGGTCTTGAGTTCCTGGACTCAAGTGATCATCCCACCAGCATCTCATTTTCTAAGGAAATATATACTTAGACCAGGTTTGGGACATGTCTCTGAAAATTCTCGGCTGGTGCAGTTGCTCGTGCCTGTAATCCCAGCACTTTGAGAGGCTGAGGCAGGCCGATTGCCAGAGTCCAGGAGTGAAGACTAGCCTGGGCAACACGGCACAACCCCATCTGTACGAAAAATAGAAACAATTAGCCGGATGCGGTGACGTGCAGCTGTAGTCCCTGCTACTCGGAGGCTGCGGTGGGATCACCTGAACCTGGGAGGTTGAGGCTGCAGCAAACCATGACTGCGCCACTGCACTCCAGCCTGGGTGGCAGAGAAAGACACTGTCTCAAAAACAACGGAAAAAGGAAGTTCTGTCTTGATCAATAATTTCCTCTTCAGGACAGAGCTGCATATGCCAGAATTTAACTTTGTTCCAACATCATTCTACATTGTACGTGAATGGTTTCAGAAAACTTATTTCTGTGGCAGAGAACATTGTCATTTATTCTTGACATATTAAACCTGAGTAATATTTTTAAATTTTTGTGATGTGTTGTGAGTGCTTAGTGAATATTCCTTGAATATGGATATGAATTTTTTTTGGATTTATAATTTTATTGTCCCTTTAAGTATTCTGCATTGAATATGTGTCACCAGCAGGAATGATCATTACGAGATGGTGTCCAGAGCCATGTAGTGTCTGCATTGCTGTGTCCCAGGCATTCTTTGTTTGTTTGTTTGAGACGGAGTCTCGCTCTGTCATCCAGGCTGGAGTGCAGTGGCGTGATCGTGGCTCACTGCAGCCTCCACCTCCCGGGTTCAAGTGATTCTTCTGCCTCAGCCTCCTGAATAACTGGAATTACAGGCGCGTGCCACCACGCCCAGCTAATTTTTGTATTTTCAGTAGAGATGGGGTTTCACCGTGTTACCCAGGCTCGTCTCGAACTCCTGACCTCAAGTGATCAGCCCACCTTGACCTCCCAAGGTGCTGGGATTATAGACGTGAGCCACTGCGCTCAGCCTGTGTTCTGAGGCATTCTGTGCCTGTTATGAAATCATGATGCTGGCAGGTCGGAAGATGGGATGGACTTGCCAGCCCCGTCGGCTGTGCCCTGCCCTCCTTGCTGTCTCTAGAGTGTGGCTGACTTCTGGGAGAGCTCTCCCTGCCCTGTGCCTCCTCTTTTTCACCAGGTAGAGTGGAAATGTGTTCTAGTGAAACTGCAGAACCAAAATATTCCGTCTTATTCTAACTCTTGAAGAAGCAGGAGCTGAATTCAGGTGCTTGAGGCCCAGTCCACGCGCTCCACATCAGTCTCGGGGTGGAGGCGAACGCAGGTCCGAGGCCTCTACCTCTGACTAGGCTGCAGGTACCTGGCGGGAGGAGTGACTGCAGCTCAGCAGAGGGAGTGTGCGCCCCTGCCTGGCTTTTATTTCCCTCCTCCTGTTATCGGGAGGGATTAGCAGCAAAGCAAATGTTTGGGTTTTTGCTGTGCAGTTCCATCGGATTTTTCTTTATTAAACAGGATCGTGTTTTATTGTAAGAGGGTTTCCCTAAGACAAATAATGAAGGACATTCTGGGTCCAAGAGTGCAGACTGCAATTTCTGCCATCCGTTGTCAAGTTCGTAGCCCTCACGCAGTACCTGTCTTTCCCCTTTGCTTGCAGGGCATTTTCACACAGTATTTTGGTGTTCTTTTAGCTACTGTAATAGGGTTTGCTATTAAAATCTGAGATTTAAAATTTTTGCAAATTGCAATAAATTTCATTAGTTCTCTCTTGATCTTTACATAAGAGATTTCTTATGAGCCCAGTGTGGTGGCATGCATCAGTAGTCTCAGCTGCTTGGGAGGCAAAGGCTGGAGGATTGTTTGAGTCCATGCTGGGCAACATAGCAAGGCCTTCTCTCTTAAAAAATAATAAATTTTGGCTGGGCACAGTGGCTCACGCCTGTAATCCCAGCACTTTGGGAGGCCGAGATGGGCAGATCACGAGGTCAGGAGATCGAGACCATCCTGGCTAACATGGTGAAACCCCGTCTCTACTAAAACAAAAATACAAAAAACTAGCCGGGCGAGGTGGTGGGCGCCTGTAGTCCCAGCTACTCGGGAGGCTGAGGCAGGAGAATGGCATAAACCCGGGAGGCGGAGCTTGCAGTGAGCTGAGATCCG
>NW_022317510.1:0-1601 GCF_002776525.5 Piliocolobus tephrosceles
TTTTATTTCTGCTCTACCATAAGACCCCAGCCATTTGTGAGGCCAAGCAGATTGACCTCATTCTCTTGAAGCAGGATTATATATAAAACATGTATTCAAATAACATCATCAACTTTTGAACATGTCAATCCATTCTTCAGAATTACAGGAATGCGTATCTCTCAGCTGTCAGCAGCAGGCTTCAGATCCCGAGAGTGATGAACTTGTCAAGGTGGGGTCAGCCACATGAAAATGTTTCTTTACAATTAGTGACTCTATTCAAGGTGTTCCCCTGCTGAGATCCAACCTCCATGTGATTGTTTATTGTTGTTCCTCTTTTCTGTCTTGTTATTGCTGTAGCTACAGAGCCCAAAACACTGCCTGGCACTAAGGACAGACAATACATGTTTGTTAAATATGTGATTTCATGTACATTGGGTCCCAAAAAGAGGTACAGGTCTGAGGTCAAGATAACAATTTTTAAAAAAATTCTGGATATGTTGTGTTTGAGATTCCAAGTTCATTCAATAGAAGATATTAAGTATGAAGTTTCGTCTTTGGATTTGGTTAGCAGGAGAAGGATATGGATATGAAAATACAAACGTATCACACATACCTCCCCATGGCCCAGAGACTTGAGAGCTCAGCTGGTCTCTACAGCTGCTGATCACGGCCTCTGTTCACTCAATTATGGTCTGATTCCCATGAATCCATAGATGCTGGATCCCATGGGTTCATGTGGAGAAAGTAGAGAGGGCATGATGGGCTTTCCCAGTCCTGCTTAAAAAACCACAGGAAGTAAGTAGATGATGAAGCAAATTCTGGGAACAAAATCTCTCAAGAGCAAATAAACTGCAGAACATGGGTGAGTTGGGAAAATTTCTGGCAATATTTATATAACTAAGAAGTTTTACACTAGATATCCTTCAACACAATATTCATTACAGAGCTTTCAATCAGCCATACGATCAATGCAATTCAAACATTAAACTCATCAGTCCCAAGTCCCATAATAGACTTTGATGGGGAAATTTTTGAAGGAAGAATGATGGGTTTATGAGCTCTGTGTCCACAGAAGAGATATTTCTGCACTAGGAGGACTGGGTAAAGCCATTAAATAATTATGAATGTAGATGCCCATCTGTACTTTATTCTAATCCAATATGCAAAGCTCTGAGTCCTGCATCTGCAAATCGTAGCATTCATTGTACTTCCTTCAGTCTCCCAATTATTACAATAAATTAATTTTAAACATAAATGATTAAAAGACAAATCTATTAATGTGAGACTCCTTGGAATCTGTTGCTTTAATGCACAATAATTACGGAACACTTCAAATGTATATATTTGTTAATTTATGTACCAATGATATGATCCTGCTTCGTTGATCTGTTGTAAAAATCATCCAGCGAGGGAGTAAGCGGGTGGGTAAAATGGGCTGAAAAATTAAACAAGATGAACCATATTGATGATGGTCAAAGTTGGCCATGGGCACAAACAAATTCATTAGAAAATTCTCTGTATATTTGTATGACTCAAAAGTTCCCATGCTAACCAGTATTGAAAATATCCTTCCTTGTGATGAGATGTTTATGTTCTGCTTTTAACAGGTGTACAATGTG
>NW_022317511.1:0-1340 GCF_002776525.5 Piliocolobus tephrosceles
CACTTACTCCCTCGCTGGATGATTTTTACAACAGATCAACAAAGCAGTATCATATCATTGGTACATAAATTAACAAATATATACATTTGAAGTGTACTATAATTCTTATGCATTAAAGCAACAGATTCCAAGGACTCTCACATGAATAGATTTGTTTTTTAATCATCCATGTCTAAAGTTAATTTATTGTAGTTATTGGGAAACTGAAGGAAGTACAATGAATGCTACAATTTGCAGGTGCAGGACTCACAGCATTGCATATGGGATCAGAATAAAGTCCAGATGGGCAGCTGTATTTGTGACTGTTTAATGGCTTTACCCAGTTGTCCTAGTGCAGAAATATCTCTTCTGTGGACACACAGCTCACGAATCCGTCTTTCTTCCTTCAATAATTTCCTCATCAAAGCCTGTAATGGGACTTGGGGTTGATGAGTTTAATGTTTGAATTGCATTGGTCGTATGGCTGATTGGAAGCTCTGTAATGAATATTGTGTTGAAGGATATCTAATGTAAAGTTTCTTAGTTATGTAATATTGCCAGAAATTTTCCCAATTCACCCATGTTCTGCAGTGTATTTGCTCTTGAGAGATTTTGTCCCCAGAATTTGCTTCATCATCTACTTACTTCCTGTGGTTTTTTTAGCAGGATTAGGAAAACCCATCACGCCCTCTCCACTTTCTCCACATGAACTCATGGGATCCAGCATCTATGGATTCATGGGAATCAGACCATAAATGAGTGAACAGAGGCCATGATTGGCAGCTGCAGAGACCAGCTGAGCTCTCAAGTCTCTGGGCCATGGGGAGGTATGTGTGGTATCTATGTATTTGCATATCCATATCCTTCTCCTGATAACCAGATCCAAAGACAAAACTTCATACTTAATATCTTCTATTGAATGAACTTGGAATCTCAAACACAAAATATCCAAAACATTTTTAAAAATTATTATCTTGATCTCAGATCTGTATGTCTTTTTGGGATTCCAGTATAGGAGAACTCACATATTTAACAAACATGTATTAAGTCTGTCCTTAGTGTCAGGCAGTGTTTTGGGCAATGACAAGACAGAAAACAAGAACAATAAACCATCTCATGGAGCTTGGATCTCAGCAGGGGAAACATGATGAATGGAGTCACTAACTGTACAGAAACGTCTTCATGTGGCTGACCCCACCCTGACAAGTTCATCACTCTCGGGATCTGAAACCCATTGCTGACAGCTGAGATACACACATTTCTATAATTCTGAAGAATGGATTGACTTGTTCAAAAGTTGATGATGTTATTTGAATACGTGTGTTATATGTAATCCTGCTTCAACAGAATGAGGTCAATCT
>NW_022317512.1:0-1140 GCF_002776525.5 Piliocolobus tephrosceles
CTCCCTACTGCTCTGTTTGTGATGGAGACAGAGCAGCAGAGACACCACAGGCCCAGAAGCCTGCCCCGGGAAGGAGGCAGGGATGAAAGGAGGTAAAGAGAAGTCTGGGTAAAAATGCCTGGGACCGGACTGGACAAACTGCAAATTAGCATACCCTCAAGTCAGGCACCTCAGCACTGACACCTCCCCTCTCATGGTTTCTGAGGTAGCTCCGGGGAGGTTTGATCACGAGCTTTAACGGCAGCGCCGTTAGTGTGTAAGGCATCATCCCATGTGGTGTAGAAGGCTCTGTCCTGATCCTCAGTGCTTTTGCTCCATAGAGAGGGGCCAGGTCTCTCTCTGGGTGTGCAAAGTCAGGTTTGAAATAAATCTCATTGAGTATGAGAGAAGGGTAGCAATGAGTCCTGAGTTCCAGGAGATACCCAAAGAAAAAGGTGTGTGAGGTACTCAGTAACAGTAGGAGGATGTTGTCAGGTTTGTATCACAGGAACAAGCTCGGGTCTCAACCTAGTGACCTCTTTCCTTTAGTCTTACACACACCACGGTGTGGGTCACTCATATTTTTCCAGCTCAGCTGCTACCTCACTTACTGGAGACCTCATCTCTCATGTGGACAAAGCTACCATCTCCTAATTAGACCCTCCACTTTCACCTTCTTTGGAGAAGCTGGACTTTTCTCCTCAGTCTCAAATCAGGGTTTGTGTCTTCCTTGCTTACAACTCCCTAAGGGCTTCCTATTGCTCTCCCCATTCTGGCCAGGGTCACCTCTTGGATACACCACAATATGCCTTATTCCTATTGACTTGTTGGCCCTCACATTTCTGCCTGGTGTCAGTCCTGTGAAGACAGGATCCCTGTCTGTCTTGTCACCTCTGTATCCTTAGCACTAGACCTGAGCCTGGGACATAATAGGTATTCAATAAACAATAAGGAAAAACAGAGATCTTTATTACTGCATGTGCCTGAGACAGACTCAGCTGGATTCTGTCCCTGCTTGCCCTGGCCTATCATGACTCTGTTCCCAGGGCAGCCTGTTCCAGAAATCAAGGGCTTTCTGGTTCTTCTGAGGCAGTCTGATAATGCTGTGGCTAAGGGCTCTCTCTGAAGTCTGGCCCTGAGAAAACAAAGCAGCATTCTCTA
>NW_022317513.1:0-1140 GCF_002776525.5 Piliocolobus tephrosceles
TAGAGAATGCTGCTTTGTTTTCTCAGGGCCAGACTTCAGAGAGAGCCCTTAGCCACAGCATTATCAGACTGCCTCAGAAGAACCAGAAAGCCCTTGATTTCTGGAACAGGCTGCCCTGGGAACAGAGTCATGATAGGCCAGGGCAAGCAGGGACAGAATCCAGCTGAGTCTGTCTCAGGCACATGCAGTAATAAAGATCTCTGTTTTTCCTTATTGTTTATTGAATACCTATTATGTCCCAGGCTCAGGTCTAGTGCTAAGGATACAGAGGTGACAAGACAGACAGGGATCCTGTCTTCACAGGACTGACACCAGGCAGAAATGTGAGGGCCAACAAGTCAATAGGAATAAGGCATATTGTGGTGTATCCAAGAGGTGACCCTGGCCAGAATGGGGAGAGCAATAGGAAGCCCTTAGGGAGTTGTAAGCAAGGAAGACACAAACCCTGATTTGAGACTGAGGAGAAAAGTCCAGCTTCTCCAAAGAAGGTGAAAGTGGAGGGTCTAATTAGGAGATGGTAGCTTTGTCCACATGAGAGATGAGGTCTCCAGTAAGTGAGGTAGCAGCTGAGCTGGAAAAATATGAGTGACCCACACCGTGGTGTGTGTAAGACTAAAGGAAAGAGGTCACTAGGTTGAGACCCGAGCTTGTTCCTGTGATACAAACCTGACAACATCCTCCTACTGTTACTGAGTACCTCACACACCTTTTTCTTTGGGTATCTCCTGGAACTCAGGACTCATTGCTACCCTTCTCTCATACTCAATGAGATTTATTTCAAACCTGACTTTGCACACCCAGAGAGAGACCTGGCCCCTCTCTATGGAGCAAAAGCACTGAGGATCAGGACAGAGCCTTCTACACCACATGGGATGATGCCTTACACACTAACGGCGCTGCCGTTAAAGCTCGTGATCAAACCTCCCCGGAGCTACCTCAGAAACCATGAGAGGGGAGGTGTCAGTGCTGAGGTGCCTGACTTGAGGGTATGCTAATTTGCAGTTTGTCCAGTCCGGTCCCAGGCATTTTTACCCAGACTTCTCTTTACCTCCTTTCATCCCTGCCTCCTTCCCGGGGCAGGCTTCTGGGCCTGTGGTGTCTCTGCTGCTCTGTCTCCATCACAAACAGAGCAGTAGGGAG
>NW_022317514.1:0-1340 GCF_002776525.5 Piliocolobus tephrosceles
AGATTGACCTCATTCTGTTGAAGCAGGATTACATATAACACACGTATTCAAATAACATCATCAACTTTTGAACAAGTCAATCCATTCTTCAGAATTATAGAAATGTGTGTATCTCAGCTGTCAGCAATGGGTTTCAGATCCCGAGAGTGATGAACTTGTCAGGGTGGGGTCAGCCACATGAAGACGTTTCTGTACAGTTAGTGACTCCATTCATCATGTTTCCCCTGCTGAGATCCAAGCTCCATGAGATGGTTTATTGTTCTTGTTTTCTGTCTTGTCATTGCCCAAAACACTGCCTGACACTAAGGACAGACTTAATACATGTTTGTTAAATATGTGAGTTCTCCTATACTGGAATCCCAAAAAGACATACAGATCTGAGATCAAGATAATAATTTTTAAAAATGTTTTGGATATTTTGTGTTTGAGATTCCAAGTTCATTCAATAGAAGATATTAAGTATGAAGTTTTGTCTTTGGATCTGGTTATCAGGAGAAGGATATGGATATGCAAATACATAGATACCACACATACCTCCCCATGGCCCAGAGACTTGAGAGCTCAGCTGGTCTCTGCAGCTGCCAATCATGGCCTCTGTTCACTCATTTATGGTCTGATTCCCATGAATCCATAGATGCTGGATCCCATGAGTTCATGTGGAGAAAGTGGAGAGGGCGTGATGGGTTTTCCTAATCCTGCTAAAAAAACCACAGGAAGTAAGTAGATGATGAAGCAAATTCTGGGGACAAAATCTCTCAAGAGCAAATACACTGCAGAACATGGGTGAATTGGGAAAATTTCTGGCAATATTACATAACTAAGAAACTTTACATTAGATATCCTTCAACACAATATTCATTACAGAGCTTCCAATCAGCCATACGACCAATGCAATTCAAACATTAAACTCATCAACCCCAAGTCCCATTACAGGCTTTGATGAGGAAATTATTGAAGGAAGAAAGACGGATTCGTGAGCTGTGTGTCCACAGAAGAGATATTTCTGCACTAGGACAACTGGGTAAAGCCATTAAACAGTCACAAATACAGCTGCCCATCTGGACTTTATTCTGATCCCATATGCAATGCTGTGAGTCCTGCACCTGCAAATTGTAGCATTCATTGTACTTCCTTCAGTTTCCCAATAACTACAATAAATTAACTTTAGACATGGATGATTAAAAAACAAATCTATTCATGTGAGAGTCCTTGGAATCTGTTGCTTTAATGCATAAGAATTATAGTACACTTCAAATGTATATATTTGTTAATTTATGTACCAATGATATGATACTGCTTTGTTGATCTGTTGTAAAAATCATCCAGCGAGGGAGTAAGTG
>NW_022317515.1:0-2840 GCF_002776525.5 Piliocolobus tephrosceles
TTTTACCCATCCACTTACTCCCTCGCTGGATGATTTTTACAACAGATTCAACGAAGCAGTATCATATCACTGGGACATAAATTAACAAATATATACATTTGAAGTGTTCCGTAATTCTTGTCCATTAAAGCAACAGATACCAAGGACTCTCACATGAATAGATTTGGTTTTTAATCATCCATGTCTGAAGTTAGTTTATTGTAGTAATTGGGAAACTGAAGGACGTACAATGAATGCTACGACTTGCAGATGCAGGACTCACAGCACTGCATATGGGATCAGAATGAAGTCCAGATGGGCAGCTATATTTGTAACTGTTTAATGGCTTTACCCTGTTGCCCTAGTGCAGAAATATCTCTTCTGTGGACACAAAGTGCACAAACTCATCTCTCTTCCTTCAAGAATTTCCTCATCAAAGCCTATTATGGGACTTGGGGTTGATGCGTTTAGTGTTTGAATTGTATTGATCGTATGGCTGATTGGAAGCTCTGTAATGAATATTGTGTTGAAGGATAGCTAACGTAAAACTTCTTAGTTATATAAATATTGCCAGAAATTTTCCCAACTCACCCATGTTCTGCAGTTTATTTGCTCTTGAGAGATTTTGTCCCCAGAATTTGCTTCATCATCTACTTGCTTCCTGTGGTTTTTAAAGCAGGACTGGAAAAGCACATCACGCCCTCTCCACTTTCTCCACATGAACCCATGGGATCCAGGATCTATGGATTCATGGGAATCAGACCATAAATGAGTGAACAGAGGCCGTGATTGGCAGCTGCAGAGACCAGCTGAGCTCTCAAGTCTCTGGGCCATGGGGAGATATGCATGATATCTATGTATTTGCATATCCATATCCTTCTCCTGATAACCAGATCCAAAGACAAAACTTCATACTTAGTATCTTCTATTGAATGATCTTGGAATTTCAAATACAAAATATCCAGAATTTTTAAAAATATTATTATCTTGATCTCAGATCTGTACATCTTTTGGGATTCCAGTACAGGAGAACTCACATATTTCACAAACATATATTAAGTCTGTCCTTAGTGTCAGGCAGTGTTTTGGGCAATGACAAGACGGAAAACAAGCACAATAAACCATCTCATGGAGGTTGGATCTCAGCAGGGGAACACCTTGAATAGAGTCACTAACTGTACAGAAACGTCTTCATGTGGCTGACCCCGCCCTGACAAGTTTGTCACTCTCGGGATCTGAAGCCCATTGCTGACAGCTGAGAGACATGCATTTCTACAATTTTGAAGAATGGATTGACTTGTTCATAAGTTGATGATGTTTTATTTGAGTACACATGTTAAATATAATCCTGCTTCAACAGAATGAGGTCAATCTCCTTGGCCTCACAAATGGCTGGGGTCTTATGGTAGAGCAGAAATAAAACAGAACATTCTCACTATCTAGAAGAATTCTTAAGGGAAACCAGACAACTGAGTATGAGGAGGGAACTTCATTATCAGATAACCTCCCTACTGCTCTGTTTGTGATGGAGACAGAGCAGCAGATACCACAGGCCCAGAAGCCTGCCCCGGGAAAGAGGCAGGGATGAAAGGAGGTAAAGAGAAGGGTGAAAAAAAATGCCTGGGAGGGGGCTGGACAAACTGCAGGTTAGCGTACCCTGAAGTCAGGCACCTCAGCACTGACACCTCCCCTCTCATGGTTTCTGAGGTAGCTCCGGGGAGGTTTGATCACGAGCTTTAACAGTAGCGCCGTTAGTGTACAAGGCATCATCCCATGTGCTGTAGAAGGCTCTGTCCTGATCCTCAGTGCTTTTGCTCCACAGAGAGAGGCCAGGTGTCTCTCTGGGTGTGCAAAGTCATGTTTGAAATAAATCTCATTGAATATGAGGGAAGGGCAGCAATGAGTCCTGAGTCCCAGGAGATACCCAAAGAAAAAAGGTGTGTGAGGCACTCAGTAACAGCAGTAAGATGTTGTCAGGCTCTTATCACAGGAACAAGCTCGGGCCTCAACCAAGTGACCTCTTTCCTCTAGTCTTACTCACCATGGTGTGGGTCATGCATATTTCTCCAGCTCAGCTGCTACATCACTTGCTGGAGACTTCATCTCTCAGGCGGACAAAGCTACCGTCTCCTAATTAGACCCTCCACTTTCACTCTCTCCTTTCCTTTTTCACCTTCTTTGGAGAAGCTGGACTTTTCTCCTAAGTCTCAAATCAGAGTCTGTGTCTTCCTTGCTTACAACTCTCTAAGGGCTTCCTATTGCTCTCCCCGTTCTGGCCAGTGTCACCTCCTGGATACACCACAATATGCCTTATTCCTAGTGACTCGTTGGCCCTCACTTTTCTGCCTGGTGTCAGTCCTGTGAAGACAGGATCCCTGTCTATCTTTTCACCTCTGTATCCTTAACACTAGACCTGACCCTGGCACATAGCTGGTGTTCAATAAACAATAAGGAAAAACACAGATCTTTATTACTGCATGTGCCTGAGACAGACTCAGCTGGATTCTGTCCCTGCTTGCCCTGGCCTATCATGACTCTGTTCCCAGGACAGCCTGTTCCAGAAATCAAGGACTTTCTGATTCTTCTGAGGCAGTCTGACAATGCTGTGGCTAAGGGCTCTCTCTGAAGTCTGGCCCTGAGAAAACAAAGCAGCATTCTCTAAATGACTGTCCCTAATCTGAGCCCTGGTCCCTGGTGAGCAGCAGCACCAGCAAACATGCATACAAACGGTAAACAGCCCTGCTGTCCTGCTTTTATGTGGTGCTGCAGTTAAATCATGCTCCTAGGAGACCTGACATGTTCCTGTGTCACTTGCCCAGACTGCAGCACAAACAGTGCCTCCAGGGGGCTGTCTGAAGCCA
>NW_022317516.1:0-2840 GCF_002776525.5 Piliocolobus tephrosceles
TGGCTTCAGACAGCCCCCTGGAGGCACTGTTTGTGCTGCAGTCTGGGCAAGTGACACAGGAACATGTCAGGTCTCCTAGGAGCATGATTTAACTGCAGCACCACATAAAAGCAGGACAGCAGGGCTGTTTACCGTTTGTATGCATGTTTGCTGGTGCTGCTGCTCACCAGGGACCAGGGCTCAGATTAGGGACAGTCATTTAGAGAATGCTGCTTTGTTTTCTCAGGGCCAGACTTCAGAGAGAGCCCTTAGCCACAGCATTGTCAGACTGCCTCAGAAGAATCAGAAAGTCCTTGATTTCTGGAACAGGCTGTCCTGGGAACAGAGTCATGATAGGCCAGGGCAAGCAGGGACAGAATCCAGCTGAGTCTGTCTCAGGCACATGCAGTAATAAAGATCTGTGTTTTTCCTTATTGTTTATTGAACACCAGCTATGTGCCAGGGTCAGGTCTAGTGTTAAGGATACAGAGGTGAAAAGATAGACAGGGATCCTGTCTTCACAGGACTGACACCAGGCAGAAAAGTGAGGGCCAACGAGTCACTAGGAATAAGGCATATTGTGGTGTATCCAGGAGGTGACACTGGCCAGAACGGGGAGAGCAATAGGAAGCCCTTAGAGAGTTGTAAGCAAGGAAGACACAGACTCTGATTTGAGACTTAGGAGAAAAGTCCAGCTTCTCCAAAGAAGGTGAAAAAGGAAAGGAGAGAGTGAAAGTGGAGGGTCTAATTAGGAGACGGTAGCTTTGTCCGCCTGAGAGATGAAGTCTCCAGCAAGTGATGTAGCAGCTGAGCTGGAGAAATATGCATGACCCACACCATGGTGAGTAAGACTAGAGGAAAGAGGTCACTTGGTTGAGGCCCGAGCTTGTTCCTGTGATAAGAGCCTGACAACATCTTACTGCTGTTACTGAGTGCCTCACACACCTTTTTTCTTTGGGTATCTCCTGGGACTCAGGACTCATTGCTGCCCTTCCCTCATATTCAATGAGATTTATTTCAAACATGACTTTGCACACCCAGAGAGACACCTGGCCTCTCTCTGTGGAGCAAAAGCACTGAGGATCAGGACAGAGCCTTCTACAGCACATGGGATGATGCCTTGTACACTAACGGCGCTACTGTTAAAGCTCGTGATCAAACCTCCCCGGAGCTACCTCAGAAACCATGAGAGGGGAGGTGTCAGTGCTGAGGTGCCTGACTTCAGGGTACGCTAACCTGCAGTTTGTCCAGCCCCCTCCCAGGCATTTTTTTTCACCCTTCTCTTTACCTCCTTTCATCCCTGCCTCTTTCCCGGGGCAGGCTTCTGGGCCTGTGGTATCTGCTGCTCTGTCTCCATCACAAACAGAGCAGTAGGGAGGTTATCTGATAATGAAGTTCCCTCCTCATACTCAGTTGTCTGGTTTCCCTTAAGAATTCTTCTAGATAGTGAGAATGTTCTGTTTTATTTCTGCTCTACCATAAGACCCCAGCCATTTGTGAGGCCAAGGAGATTGACCTCATTCTGTTGAAGCAGGATTATATTTAACATGTGTACTCAAATAAAACATCATCAACTTATGAACAAGTCAATCCATTCTTCAAAATTGTAGAAATGCATGTCTCTCAGCTGTCAGCAATGGGCTTCAGATCCCGAGAGTGACAAACTTGTCAGGGCGGGGTCAGCCACATGAAGACGTTTCTGTACAGTTAGTGACTCTATTCAAGGTGTTCCCCTGCTGAGATCCAACCTCCATGAGATGGTTTATTGTGCTTGTTTTCCGTCTTGTCATTGCCCAAAACACTGCCTGACACTAAGGACAGACTTAATATATGTTTGTGAAATATGTGAGTTCTCCTGTACTGGAATCCCAAAAGATGTACAGATCTGAGATCAAGATAATAATATTTTTAAAAATTCTGGATATTTTGTATTTGAAATTCCAAGATCATTCAATAGAAGATACTAAGTATGAAGTTTTGTCTTTGGATCTGGTTATCAGGAGAAGGATATGGATATGCAAATACATAGATATCATGCATATCTCCCCATGGCCCAGAGACTTGAGAGCTCAGCTGGTCTCTGCAGCTGCCAATCACGGCCTCTGTTCACTCATTTATGGTCTGATTCCCATGAATCCATAGATCCTGGATCCCATGGGTTCATGTGGAGAAAGTGGAGAGGGCGTGATGTGCTTTTCCAGTCCTGCTTTAAAAACCACAGGAAGCAAGTAGATGATGAAGCAAATTCTGGGGACAAAATCTCTCAAGAGCAAATAAACTGCAGAACATGGGTGAGTTGGGAAAATTTCTGGCAATATTTATATAACTAAGAAGTTTTACGTTAGCTATCCTTCAACACAATATTCATTACAGAGCTTCCAATCAGCCATACGATCAATACAATTCAAACACTAAACGCATCAACCCCAAGTCCCATAATAGGCTTTGATGAGGAAATTCTTGAAGGAAGAGAGATGAGTTTGTGCACTTTGTGTCCACAGAAGAGATATTTCTGCACTAGGGCAACAGGGTAAAGCCATTAAACAGTTACAAATATAGCTGCCCATCTGGACTTCATTCTGATCCCATATGCAGTGCTGTGAGTCCTGCATCTGCAAGTCGTAGCATTCATTGTACGTCCTTCAGTTTCCCAATTACTACAATAAACTAACTTCAGACATGGATGATTAAAAACCAAATCTATTCATGTGAGAGTCCTTGGTATCTGTTGCTTTAATGGACAAGAATTACGGAACACTTCAAATGTATATATTTGTTAATTTATGTCCCAGTGATATGATACTGCTTCGTTGAATCTGTTGTAAAAATCATCCAGCGAGGGAGTAAGTGGATGGGTAAAA
>NW_022317517.1:0-2319 GCF_002776525.5 Piliocolobus tephrosceles
AAGGAAGGAAGGAAGGAAGGAAGGAAGGAAGGAAGGAAGGAAGGAAGAAAGAAAGAAAGAAGAGGCACTAGAGATTGCTTACTTTTTCTCTTCTCTCTGCCATGTGCAGATGCAACTAGAAGACAGCTGTTGGCAAACCAGGAATAGGGCCCTCATCAGAAGCTGAATCTGTAGGTACGTTAAAATTGGACTTCTCAGCCTCCAGAACTGTGAGAAGAAAATGTGTGTTGTTTAGGCTACCCTATCAGTATATGGTAATTTGTTATAGTAGCCTTAACTAAGACATTGCCATATCAATTTTTCTATAAATCCGAGATTCTACTTCTGAGCATCACTGATAATAGCATGCTTGGAAAGGTATACCTACAAGATTTTAGAAAAAAAAAAAAAAAAAAAAAAAAAATCCAACTAAAAACAATATTTATTTGTATAGTTTAATATTGGAATAGAATCAGAGTGGATAATTCAGTGAAATACATATACATATATGGTTGAAATTAACTATTTTTACTTTCTCTTTTGATTTTAAAAGTTACAATCAGTACTCATTTTAGCTCTGTTCAATGGTGAAATCTACTGGCATATTATTAAAGCTGTCAGAGGGAAAGGAATGTTGGCAAGCGATCAATTGGCGAATATGAACAGGGCTCTTGGCTCTGATCTTAAGGACAGACATTATCAATTTGGATAAATGATTTTGTACACCATGGGGTGTGTTTTACTTATTTATTTGTTTGTTCGTGGTACAGCTGTAAGTCAAATGCTTTATTATTTGTTAAAACATCTAAAACTAACTTCGTTTTTGTTCTAGTATAGAATGATCTAGAATTTTCCATAATATATACCTAAAAACTCAATACGTAAGATACATAGTCAATTACAGCTTTAAAATCAAACAACAACAAGCTAACAAAGCACATAAAACACAATACTTCATATTTATGAAAATATGTATGTGCTTTCTGAGAATTATCTGACTCAATCTATAGAGAAGTAAGAAGTAGGTGCGATTCCGTCACACTGTCTTCCCCCAGATTCAGGCACCTCATTTTGACAATGTAACATTTTATAAATTGAAAAACAAGAATTCTAGTGCTATTGTTTAAAGGGAAGTTTGAGAATCAGAATAGAAAAATATTTATGGAGAAATAGAAGTATTTCTTCCTTGAAAGTACACCTCCATTTAAAATAGGAAAAAGCTATTATTAAAAAAAAGTTTAGATATGACTATTAGCTTCCAACTGTAGGTAATAGCAATAGAGAAATAAATAAATATCATCAGAGCAGTAAATTTATTAGACATATAAGGAAATGTAAATTGGTACCAACTTTTAGGAGATAACATTTATTTAATGCTTTAAAAATTGTTATATAACAGAGATAGAAATTTCTTTTTCAATAATTCACTGTAAGGATAAAATCACACATGTTTAGAAACGTTTATGTAGAGGACGGTGTGTGTGACTGTCTGTATATGTATTATTTGTATATGATTAATATACTATGTAAAATGATAGATTCACGCAAAAAATGCACTCTCAAAAGCATATAGTAATCTCATGCTTTATAGTATAAGTCACTTTTAAATAAGTGCAATTTTCAGTTGCACTTGTGAGTGCATGTCATATGAGCCAAGTGTATGTATGTTTAGACACTTATTGATGTATTTAATTTAGTGATCATGTGCTAATTTTTAATGAGAAAAATATTTCAATTTATATCAAAGTGATAAAACAATGAGTATTACTCTTCAAGCAGGGGTAGGGATAAGGGGAAAGTGCATCAGTAATGAAATTCAAAAATATTGTAATTCCCTCAAGCTTTTTTAAGGCCAATATCATCTATCCATATCATAGCTATAACTTTCAGAACTTATATTTTGAAGATAGGATTGCTATATCAGGTAAACAACTACTCTATGTGACTTGGAATCCAACATCTACAGTGTATTTTAATTTTCTTAGTGTGATTCTCTCATATCTTGGCATGTCACTGGAGAAAAATAATATTTAAGACATTTATAAAATATATTGATGGAGGCCGGGCGCGGTGGCTCAAGCCTGTAATCCCAGCACTTTGGGAGGCCAAGATGGGTAGATCACGAGGTCAGGAGATCGAGACCATCCTGACGAACACGGTGAAACCCTGTCTCTACTAAAAAATACAAAAAAAAAAAAAAAAAAAAAAAAAACTAGCCGGGCGAGGTGGTGGGCGCCTGTAGTCCCAGCTACTCAGGAGGCTGAGGCAGGAGAATGGCGTGAACCCGGGAGGCGGAGCTTGCAGTGAGCTGAGATCCGGCCACTGCACTCCAGCCTCGGC
>NW_022317517.1:2419-5962 GCF_002776525.5 Piliocolobus tephrosceles
GGCGGAGCTTGCAGTGAGCTGAGATCCGGCCACTGCACTCCAGCCTGGGCGACAGAGCGAGACTCCATCTTAAAAAAACTATATATATATATATAGTAACTATATATATATATATATGTAAAACAATGGCATGAAGAAACAAAATAACACTGGTTTGAATTTAAAATATACCCCTCACCATTTGCATAACTTTAGGCAAATCACTTTAGCCTATTTTGTTGTCTACAACAAAATAACTCACATTTTATGCCTAAAATCTCAAAATTCTACATTTATTATGAAGAAACAAATTAGACATCAGAGCATAGAACTCAGGCATAGCTCATAGGCATAGCTCAGAAAATTCCCATTAAGTGAAAAAATATTTAAGGAATTGAATGTTAAGGTGAGGGAAGACACTGGTGTAGATACAAAAGAATAGTGAGTTTTAAGATTAAAAATTAAAATTTTATTTTGCTGAATTTAAAAACACATTATATTTTTATGCTAATAAGGGTGAAGCAATTAATATTACTTGAAATGCTGACCACACAAAATATGCCATGTGTTATAACTTATTTACTGCTCACAAACTTGTGGTGCAAAATGTATAATTCATCACATTTTACCATTGGGAAAATGGGTGCAGGGCTGATAAGTAACATCCTGCCAAAGTAGCTATGGAGGCAAATATGAAAGCTAGATTTTCAAACCTTTCCTACAAATATTTCTACTAGACCTGATTATAGAAGATGAGGTAAGAAGGAGTATGCATTTCTGTCCTGCTATTCTATGTTATAAAGACCTAACCTAAGTCAGTCATTTATGAAAATCATTCCTGGCAAAAATGCAACATATGATTATAATAATAATATGATTATAATAATAATGTAATCCTCTATCAGAGTAAGAAATATATTTCATATCATTTTATCTGCATGTGTAGTAATATGTCTTCGAAGACATTAAAAGCTATCTCTCTCTCTCTCCCCCCCCATCTCTGTCTCTCTCTCACTATATCTATATGTGTGTACATATATATATATATAGAGAGAGAGATCTTTAACCATTACGCCTTAGCTTAGTTCACTACAGAAATAACTAGCATTTTCAAATGGCCAATTAAACACTTATGATTACCAAGCCAGAAGAAAAATATCCTTAGTGTAGACCCTTATGCAATAGGCTATCATATAAATGAACAAACATATTTTAGAATGAGAATATGAGGAGATACATGTAATAACTGTACTCAAATATCACAAGAGCAATTAAAAATAATATTTATAGGCTATGTCTCATGAAACCAAAACACTATTCATTTTTTTTTTCTAGGAAATGACTTTATTGTGAGTAATAGAGTTAATGCCATACATTCATCATATTCTGTACTAATGATTTTTTTCCCTTTTTGAGAATCTGTGAAATAGTTTTAAGTAGCAAAGTCAACAACAGTTAACATAGTTAAAATGGCATTTTTAGTAAGAATTTTATTCCAACTTGTATTAATGTTTATTTAGAAGTATTCTTGCATTGTGAACCCATCTGCTTCTTGCCTATTATGCTACCTAAATTCTGTAATCATAGGACTCAAGGGAGATTTTCTCATAGTTTTTTTTCATGATATAGAAAGCATTCTACATTTCATTCAAAAGAAATAATTTGATTCAAACTCCAAAACAGCTGGGAAGAAAGTGTTGATAAAATTAAAAGCTGAGACTTCTTCCTCAGTTAAGTTTAAGTTTTTTCTTATTGTAAGTGACTATATTATAAATTTCCTGCTCTTGACAGGAAAAAAAAAATCTCCAGTCAGTCAATGAGTCACAGTTCTGAACTTTTAAAATTCTCACTAAAACAGCAGCAATATTCTTTTGAATATATGACTTTCAAATCACCTTTTGAGCATATTGAAATCAATTAAACAATAAGTATATTCTCATTTACAAAAGAAATCAATCAGCTGTCATTTTTGATTGATTATTCTTAGTTGGAGTGGTATTTAATTTATGAATGTATTATACATTTTTCAACTACTATAAAATGGCATATGAATTAGGAGTGATGTCTCATAGTAAATGGACAAAAAAATTTAGTCATCTCTCAATATATTTTGTGAAGTCTTTCTTGAACCATTGGATCAACTATTATTGACGAAGGTAGGTTATTTTTGTTAAGCATGAAATGATATTGCCTTGCTATACCGTCAAGGACAAGTCCATTAGCAAAAATTGAACCTAAAATATGTGCCCAGGACAAATTAAGTTAACTATATTTTGTATATGCATATGATATTTAAAAAGACCATATATGATGCTTTTCACTGCGAAAATATGCTTTATATGACCTAAGCAATCTTTGTGAATAAGGTCACCTAACATACACCCCAGTAACCCTCCACAGATCACTGACCACTGTCATTGTCTAAATATAAATCAGAAGAATATTTTCCATATCCACCTTTTGAGATTATCAAATTGGAACCATTGATAACAAGTAGTGTGGTAGGTATAGTCTTCCCAGAGTGAATAAGAATTTTATCACTGGCACTGTTTTACTACAGTTGCCACTGACTCAAACTAGGCCTGGTTGCCTGCACACAATGGATATCCATCAATACTGAAGCACTGGGTTTTGCAGTGAGAAAGGTTTATTGCAAGTGGACTGGCAAAAGGACAGAAGAAAACACTCAAATCTGTCTCCCAGAGCTAGGGGCTGGGTGACATTTTACAAGCACAGGGCAATGAGGCATGATCTGATTGTTCCTTGGGCTTGATCCAAGCCAGGGCTCGATCTGATTGGATCCTGGATCCTGCCATGGGGTTTCTGCTTCTTAATTCAGTCCCCACTCTCCCATCAGAGCACTTAGGTTCCGCCTGTGGTTGCACGCTTTGTCCCTCTGGGCATGCTCAAGTTACGTGACCTTCAGCCTGCAGGATCCATGACAACTGAAAAACACCTCACAACTTTGTTACATAAAAGTTGAACCAGGTTGGTTTGACATTTAGTCAGTATTACTATTTTTAAATTATCTACTACGAATCCATTTTCTTATCCCCTGTACAATATAAGACGTTTCCTCTTTCCTCCACCCTTAATACACCACCGCTTGCTGTCAGTATTTTTTATTAGTTTCTAAAAAGTAAAATCCTGTCTTCTTAGAAGTATGGAAACCAAGTATTTTATTTAAAAATGAAGCTAAGTAGGAAATTCATTTTGTTCTTTGGCAACTTCCTACACTACAATTTTTATTTTTTTACCTCTTGCATAAAAAATTATTTTTTCAAAGACAACGCTTCTTCTAGGACACATTTAGCATTGTAGCTTTGTCTCTGGAAATAATCTAGGAAAGCAAAGGTATAATCTGCATGGTTGCCAGAGATGGGGAATGGAAAAAAAGAAAATTATTTCATTTACAGAGAGCATGGTCTGTTGAAACTGGTATGGAAGTGGCACATGGTCATGGTATCTATTTTTTGATCATGAAAAAACCAGGAAATTGTTTGAGTTGCATTAACCTACAATTAGAGTATGATAAAATAAGAAAAAAAAGAAAGAAAGAAAGAA